>NC_041227.1:17003320-17003850 GCF_002837175.3 Physeter macrocephalus | reverse complement strand
TTCTTGATGAGTCTGGCTAATGGTTTATCAATTTTGTTTATCTTCTCAAAGAACCATCTTTTAGTTTTACTGATCTTTGCTATTGTTTCCTCCGTTTCTTTTTCATTTATTTCTGATCTGATCTTTATGATTTCTTTCCTTCTGCTAACTTTGGGGTGCTTTTGTTCTTCTTTTTCTAATTGCTTTAGGTGTAAGGTTAGGTTGTTTATTTGAGGTGTTTCTTGTTTCTTGAGGTAGGATTGTATTGCTATAAACTTCCCTCTTAGACCTGCTTTCACTGCATCCCATAGGTTTTGGGTTGTCATGTTTTCACTGTTATTTGTTTCTAGTAATTTTTTGATTTCCTCTTTGATTTCTTCAGTGATATCTTGGTTATTAAGTAGTGTATTATTTAGCCTCCATGCGTTTGTATTTTTTACAGATTTTTTCCTATAATTGATATCTAGTCTCATAGCGTTGTGGTCGGAAAAGATACTTGATATGATTTCAATTTTGTTAAATTTACCGAGGCTTGATTTGTGACCCAAGAT
>NC_041227.1:16983416-17003097 GCF_002837175.3 Physeter macrocephalus | reverse complement strand
AGAGAAGTTCCATTAGCAGTTGTTGTAGAGCTGGTTTGGTGGTGCTGAATTCTCTTAGCTTTTGCTTATCTGTAAAGGTTTTAATTTCTCCATTAAATCTGAATGAGATCTTGCTGGGTAGAGTGATCTTGGTTGTAGGTGTTTTCCTTTCATCACTTTAAATATGTCTTGCCACTCCCTTCTGGCTTGCAGAGTTTCTGCTAAAAGATCAGCTGTTAACCTTATGGGGATTCCCTTGTACTTTAATTGTTCCTTTTCCCTTGCTGCTTTTAATATTTTTTCTTTGTATTTAATATTTGATAGTTTGATTGTCTTGGCATGTTTCTCCTTGGATTTATCTTATATGGGACTCTCTGTGCTTCCTGGACTTGATTGACTCTTTCCTTCCCCATATTGGGGAAGTTTTCAACTGTAATCTCTTCAAATATTTTCTCAGACCCTTTCTTTTTCTCTTCTTCTTCTGGGACCCCTATAATTCGAATGTTGGTGTGTTTAATGGTGTCCCAGAGGTCTCTGAGACTGTCTTCAATTCTTTTCATTCTTTTTCTTTATTCTGCTCTGTGGTAGTTATTTCCCCTATTTTGTCTTCCAGGTCACTTATCCATTCTTTTGCCTCAGTTTTTCTGCTATTGATTCTTTCTCGAGGATTTTTCATTTCATTTAATATGTTGTTCAGCATTGTTTGTTTGCTGTTTAGTTCTTCTAGGTCCTTGTTAAACGTTTCTTGTATTTTCTCCATTCTATTTCCAAAATTTTGGATCAGCTTTACTATCATTACTCTGAATTCTTTTTCAGGTAGACTGCCTATTTTATCATCATTTGTTTGGTCTGGTGGGTTTTTACCTTGCTCCTTCATCTGCTGTGTATTTCTCTGTCTTCTCATTTTACTTAAGTTACTGTGTTTGGGGTCTTCGTTTCACAGGCTGCAGGTTTGGAGTTTCCATTGTTCTTGGTGTCTGCTGCCAGTGGCTAAGTTGGTTCAGTGGGTTGTGTAGGCTTCCTGGTGAAGGGGACTGGTGCCTGTGTTCTGGCAGATGAGGCTGGATCTTGTCTTTCTGGCTGGCAGGACCATGTCCGGTGGTGTTTTTTTGGGTGTCTGTGAACTTATTATGATTTTAGGCAGGCTCTCTGCTAATGGGTGATTTTGTGTTCCTGTCTTGCTAGTTGTTTGGCATAGGGTGTCCAGCACTGTAGATTGCTGGTCGTTGAGTGGAGCTGTGTCTTAGCTTTGAGATGGACATCTCTGGGAGAGCTTTTGCCATTTGATATTATGTGGGGCTGGGAGGACTCTGTTGGACCAATGTCCTGAACTTGGTTCTCCCACCTCAGAGGCTCAGGCCTGACACCTGGCCAGAGCACCAAGACCCTGTCAGCCACACGGCTCAGAAGAAAAGGGAGAGAAAAGAAGAAAGAAAAACAAAATAAAGTTATTAAAATGGAAAAAAATTATTAAAACTAAAAAAAATTAAAAAGTAATAAAAGAAAAAAAGAAAGAAAGAAGAGAGCAACGAAACCAAAAAACTAATCCACCCATGATAACAAGCACTAAAAACCATTCCCAAAAAAAAAAAACAAAAAATGGACAGTCAGAACCCTAGGACAAATGGCAAAAGCAAAGCTATACAGACAAAATCACACAAAGAAGCATACACATACACACTCACAAAAAGAGAAAAAGAAAAAAAAACCAATAAAAAAAGGAAGAGAACAACCAAATCAATAAACAAATCTACCAATTTTAATAAGCTCTAAATACTAAACTAAGATAAACATAAAACCGGAAACAAATTAGATGCAGAAAGCAAACCCCAAGTCTACAGTTGCTCCCAAAGTCCACCGCCTCAATTTTGGGATGTTGTTGTCTATTCAGGTATTCCACAGATGCAGGGTACGTCCGTTTGATTGTGGGGATATACTCCTGCGCTCCTGAGGCTGCTGGGAGAGATTTCCCTTTCTCTTCTTTGTTTGCACAGCTCCCGGGGTTCAGCTTTGGATTTGGCCACACCTCTGCGTGTAGGTCGCCTGAGGGTGTCTGTTCCCCACCCAGACAGGAGGGGGTTAAAGTAGCAGCTGATTAGGGGGCTCTGGCTCACTCAGGCCTGGGGGAGGGAGGGGTATGAAATGTGGGGCAAGCCTGTGGTGGCAGAGGCCGGCATGATGTTGCGACAGCCTGAGGCACACCGTGTGTTCTCCCGGGGAAGTTGTCCCTGGATCACAGGACCCTGGTAGTGGCGGGCTGCACAGGCTCCCGGGAGGGGAGGTGTGGCTAGTGAGTTGTGCTTGCACACAGGTCTCTTGGTGGCTGTAGCAGCAGACTTAGCGTTTCATGCCCATCTCTGGTGTCCACGCTGATAGCCACGGCTTGTGCCTGTCTCTGGAGCTCGTTTAGGCAGTGCTCTGAACCCCCTCTCCTCCTGCCCCCCAAAACAATGGTCTCTTGCCTCTTAGGTAGGTCCAGACTTTTTCCAGGACTCGCTCCTGGCTAGCTGTGGTGTACTAGCCCTCTTTAGGACGTGTTCACGCAGCCAACCCCAGTCCTCTCTCTGGGATCTGACCTCCAAAGCCTAAGACTCAGCTCCCAGCCCCGCCCGCCCCGGCGGGTGAGCAGACAAGCCTCTCAGGCTGGTGAGTGCTGGTCGGCACCGATCCTCTGTGCAGGAATCTCTCCACTTTGCCCTCTGCACTCCTGTTGCTGCGCTCTCCTCTGTGGCTCTGAAGCTTCCCTCCCGCCACCCCCCAGTCTCCGCCAGTGAAGGGGCTTCCTAGTGAGTGGAAACTTTTCCTCCTTCCCAGCTCCCTCCCTGAGGTGCAGGTCCTGCCCCTATTCTTTTGTCTCTGTTTTTCCTTTTTTATTTTGCCCTACCCAGGTATGTGTGGGGAGTTTGTTGCCTTTTGGGAAGTCTGAGGTCTTCTGCCAGCATTCAGTAGGTGTTCTGTAGGAGTTGTTCCACATGTAGATGTAGTTTTGATGTATTTGTGGGGAGGAAGGTGATCTCCACGTCTTACTCCTCCGCCATCTTGAAGGCGCCTGACAAACTGGCCCCTACCTGCAGGCCCCAGCCTGTTCTAGGCGGATCGCCGCTGTTGGCACACCACAGCCTCGCAGCCTCTCACCAGGCCAGGCCCTGCGGCTGCTCCTTAAAGTCATATATATTTATTTGAAACATAAACACAAAGAAAATAACTCTGATCTATAAAAAAGCCATTTTTGTGCATACCTTTTCATAACATATTTATCCAATGGGTTCATATGTTTTGCTTACTATGAATATTTTCGTATGAAACTTACATATGTTTCACTTACTGTGAATATTTTCCCATGTTAAGTAATCTTCTGCAAGATCATTTTTAATGCCCCCATTATATGGGCATACTATAATTTAATCCCCTATTGTTGGGCATTTGGGTTGGTTTCTAATTTTTCCTTCTTGTGAACTGTGTTGCTAGGTTTTTATACTCATCTATGATAAATTCCTAGAAACAGAATTGCTCAGGGCAATGGGTAGGCAAAACTTTTGATATTTGTTGCTAAATTGCACTTCAGGAAGATTGTGCCATTTTAAACATGCTGTTTTATATCTCAAAAAGCAGGAGCAGAACTAAATTCCCAACTTAAAATTCTTGCTTTAAATATGTTTCTTTTTTTAAAAACTAATTCTTATAGAATATCCTTATTATTTTAGGCTTCCCTGTTAAGAAAGTTTATTTATTTATTTATTTATTTATTTATTTTTGCGGTATGCGGGCCTCTCACTGTTGTGGCCTTTCCCGTTGCGGAGCACAGGCTCCGGACGCGCAGGCTCAGCGGCCATGGCTCACGGGCCCAGCCGCTCCGTGGCATGTGGGATCTTTCCGGACCGGGGCATGAACCCGTGTCCCCTGCATCAACAGGCGGACCCTCAACCACTGTGCCACCAGGGAAGCCCAAGAAAGTTTATTTCTTTAGAATTCAAAAAAAAAAAAAGATTGTGGGCCCTTCAGAAAGTGAACTTGGTATCTTTTCTCATTCAGGCCACGTGACATAATTGGCAGTGATACAATGAGTGTTTCGAACTTCAGACCCCACATCCTAGGGGCTTTGAGGAAGTAACCTGGAAGATTCACCTTGTCTAAAACACACCAAAATATCTGATCAATCTTACTCAAAACAGGCACTAATTTCTGGTTGTATTGTAGTGGAATCAGCGTGGATTGTGGAAATTGTAGAAACTGTAGTAGAATTAGTTTCTGGATTTTTGAGATGTAGCATAGTTAAGTGGATCCTTTAAACTGGAATCTGATTTTTTTATTATTATTTTCAAGAGATATGGAATACACTGATTCCAGCTAAATATAGTAGGTCCAGTCTCTCCAGGAATGAATGAATATAAGGCAATCAGACAGCTGCTGACTGTCAAAGGAACTGATTCTTCTAAGGTTCCAAAATGGGTTGTTAAAATGTAAATCACTTCCTTACACATTTACAAAACTATAGAATTCCACAGGGAAGCATATTTTTATTTTAGCCATAAAACTCAGAAGACGTTTCTAATTTGTTGTCCATCTGACCACAGAGGGGTTGTAGAGCAGCTGGGATTGCAGTCGGTTGCATCTGACAGAAACCTGACTACGGTGCTTTAACCAAGGTGGGATTCATTTCTTCCATACAACAAAAAGTCCGGAGCTGGTACAGCTGCCTGAAGACGTTGCCAAGAATCTAAACACCATCTAACTGCTTGGTCTACCACCTTTGTTATGAGACTTTTACCCTCTGGGTGGTAAGATGCCCAGAAGATGGAGAAAAGTTAAAGCTGTGTGCAAGCTAATCATATCCTTTTTATTAGAAAAATACTAATCTGTTTCTGTCTCTTTGCCTCATAGTCTACATGGCCACCCCCTAGCTGCAAGGGAGTCTGGAATTGTGAAATGTGTGTCTTTTCAAATGAGGGTTATTAATAAAAATGAAGGGGGAGAATGGGACTTCCCTGGTGGTCCAGTGGTAAAGAATCTGCCTTCCGATGTAGGGGACACGGGTTCAATCCCTGGTCAGGGAACTACGATCCCACATGCTGTGGGGCAACTAAGCCCACGCACCAAAACTACTGAGCCCGTGCACCACAAACTACAGAGCCCACACGCTCTGGAGCCCATGTACCACAACTAGAGAGAGAAAAAACCTGCGTGCCACAACTAGAGAGAAGCCTGCCTGCTGCAACAAAAGATCCTGCATACTGCAACTAAGACCTGATGCAGCGAAGAATAGAATAAATAAATAAATACATAGAAAGATAGATAGATAAATGAAGGGGAAAACCATAAGCCCGAAGACTTGAAGTTTTAATTTCCCAGGTTTTAATTTCAGCTCTACCACTTGTAGACTCTGCAAATGTGGACAAGTTACATTTCTTCTTTGGCTTTAGTTGCATCATCTGTGAAGTGATCAGGTTGGAGAAAATGATGTCTGAGTGCATCAGTGTCCTGGGGCTTGTTCATACTGACCCATGAGAGCTGAGTGTGTCTTCTCAACTTTGTGTTCAGTGATGTTTTGTTGGTGGTCTGAAACTGGCCCTGGGGGTGGTGGTGGTGGTGGTAGTATTTACACCATGGAAATTGGCAAATGCTACGAATCAGGGTTTCCCATCCACTTCCTCCCAAGCAGGCTGTTAAACATTTACACTCTCTAAGAGACTTTCCAGTGTTAACAGCCTCCGAATCTATCATTTTATTTCTATAACTCAGTTTCCCAGGGCAGTGAGGGCTCACTGCAGAGACCCCCTAAGCCTCTCTTTGCTCATTTTTCTATCCCATTTTTATGGATCTCTCTTATGTCACCTCCTTCTATACTTAGTCTTTTTTTTTCTCTTTTCTGATTTTCCCCCTTGTCAGCTTTTTCTTTAAGTGACCATGTTATAAAATTTAGAAACAAATGCATTTGCTATGATTATATACCAGACTTTTGTGTTTCTGATTGTAAAATAAGATTGGCGTGTTTTTTATTTAAAAAACAAATCCATTCCTTTCTTTCTGCTGTTACACCTAAAGTTGATTTTTATTTATATACAACTCTAATCCCTCTTTTCTTCCTCGTGCTTTTTTTTTAATCACCAAAAACTACTTGTAATGATCTGTTAACCAACAACTCGACTTAGTCCTTTCTCAATTTTGTTGAAAGCACAGAATTGGAAACTGTGACTTCCCAAACTATTGGCTACCATTTCATTAGAGTCATTCACGTTTTTTTATTGTGGAATTTTAAAATTAAACTTTTTATTTTGAGACATACATTCACATTCACATATAAGAAATAATATAGAGAGATACGGAGTTGAAAGAATAATACAGCAGCAACATCTTGCAAAACTCTAGTACAATATCAAAACAAAGATATTGTCATTGATATATCCTAGTGCATTAACATTTTTCAATCAGATATTTAAGATTCCATGGCATGGTTTTGGGTATGAAGGGGAGGGGTACGCCTTCCACTATTATTGGGCCCAGAGCAGATACCAGAACTCCAGCCAACTTCTTGCTTCTCTTTAAATCTGTTCCTATCTTTTCTCTTCCTAGCACTTCCACAGCTGGGTCTTTTTTGTTTGAGTAGAATAGAAAAACAAGGAGGGTTTAATATCTTGCTCCTCAAAAATGTGGTTTTTGAACTAGCAATGTGGGTATCACCAGAAAGCTTGTTTAAAAAACAGAATCTTGAGCTCCACCCAGACCTACTGAATCAGAATTTGCACTGTAACAAGCTCCCTGGGTGATTTGTATGCCCTTTAAAGTTTGAGAAATTCTAGTGTAACAGATTACTGGACAATCTCTAAGCCAGACACATCTGTCCCTTGGGCCTCACTAAAGAGGTCTACCTGCAGTTCTAAACACCTCCTTGCTGCAAAGATCTATGACCAGTCCTATGTAGTGGGTCATGGGGTCAGTAGACCTAGATTACCAACTGACATCTCTCCCCTCATGGAGCCCAGGGCATGTAAAGATAAAGGATTCCCTCCTTAGGACCCATCCTTATGCCACTAAGCCCAGAGTTCAGTCTCTGAAGGGGTAATGAAGGCAGAAATCCCAACAGCTTGTGACAGTTTTTCATAGTGACCTTAAAGTCTGGAGAAATTCTCCTCATTCTTGCTTTTTCATTCATGACTTGATCAAGTTGTCCCTTTTTCTAGCCTTCCCTTTTATAAGTGTTATGAAAGGAAAGTGAATGAGACTAAAGCTTGGATGGTTACCTGTTCTGTGTCAAGTACCAGATGCTTAATTTATGTGATCTCATTTAAGCCTTACCTCCCACTATGTAAAGTAAACCTTATCATACCCCTTTTACAGAGTTGAAACAAAACAAAACCCAAGGCTCAAAAATTAAGTAACTAGCCAAAGACCATTCTTAAATGAGAAGATAATAATTGTTTGAGTGGTAGAGCTTGAAAAATTCTCCTCCACTGGATAGAAATAAGTGACTCAAATAGCATTTCTTTCCTCTGGTCTTGTTTGTTTTTAACTTCCCACCTGATTATAGCTACTGGGATTTCATTAATGATCTCATCCATGCCCACAATGCTTGGGCATGTTTATAAATACTTTCCATGTTTTATTTCATTTAATCTTCATAGGAACCCTGTGACATTGCTTTTTTGACTCCATTTTATAGATGGGGAGACTGAGAGCTGTCAGAAATGGAAAACAGCCTGGCAGTTCCTCAAATGGTTACACATAGAGTTACCATATAACCCAGCAATTCCAGTCCTAGGTATATACCCAAGGAAGTGAAAACATACGTCCACACAAAAACTTGTACACAATTGCTCATAGCAGGGTTATTCATAATAGCCAAAAAATGGAAACAGTCAAAACATGCATCATCTGATGAATGGCTAAACAAACTGTGGTATATCCATACAATGGAATATTATTCAGCCATAAAGGGAATAAACTACTGATTCATGCTACCACATACATGAACCTTGCAAACATTATGTGAGAGAAGTGAAAGAACCAGCCACCAAGGACCACGTATTGTATGATTCCATTTATAGGAAATGCCCAGAATAGGCAAATGCATAGACACAGAAAGTAAATTAGTAGTTGCCTAGGGCTTGAGGAGTGATGGGGAGAGTAAGGAGGGTGAAAGCTAATGGAATGGAGGGTTTTTTTTTTGATACTGAAATGTTCTAAAATTGATTGTGGTGATGGGTACATAACTCCATGAATATAGTAAAAGCCATTGAATTGTATACTTTAAATGAGTGAATTGTATGGCAAGTGAGTATCCAAAAAAAAAAACTGTAAAAAAACCAAAGAAACTAAAATCAAAACAACTGTGTGGCAGAGTCAACAGTTCAAACCAGAAATTCTGTGTCCTGCACCCCCTTCTACTTACTATACGCCATCCCACCATTCAGTCATGGCTCCCACCCCAGGCTCTGCACTGACATCCTGATGCTGAGCATCCCTGCTGTTAGGTTAGAAGATCTGGAGTGGGACCTGGGAAACAGCAGGTACTAAAGTTCCCAGATAATTCCCAGTGTGCACCATGTTCTGGATGGAGAAATTTTCTCAAGCCTGGCTCCGGGGGCTCTGGTGCCATGCGTCTGTGTTCAGAGGCTGTGATCTACGTGGACTCTAAAAGATTTGGCATGAAATTTTGATCAAAGCAACTACTTCTGTGCTTTTTCAGTGGAGGTTGTTTATGGCATAGCAGTCAGAGAAATTGAACTGTCAGAAACTAATATAAGAATAATAAGGGAATATTTCTTCTTCATTGAACACCAAGATGAATAATAGCAGGCAAAATAAAATTTAAATTAAATTGAATATGTATATGACGTTACTTTTTTGTTAAAAGACTATATTAAAAGGAGACAACCAGACCCTCAATTTTTTGTTCAATAATGTTAGTGTTGTATATCCTGGCTTGAATAAAACACATTTCATAAAACACCTACACAGTTCTGCAATGCATTGTGAATGGCCTCTCTGGAGAAATCTTACATGCCTTTCAACTTTGACATAGTAAGATGGTAATAATAGAAGTTTTTGGCATATAATTCTGCAGACATTTTAATCATTTTTAGCTTTACTGATGAAAACCAGGGCTCACCTCACCTGCTACTGACCAGCAGTAGTTTGGGAGAGAGGAATAGGGCAGAAAGGACCTCTTTGTTCCCCACATAGTTGGGGCCACGGAGTCAAAAGCCAATGGGAATGTATTTGAAATTATATTCATTGCGGTAGGGTTTAGCTGCTCTTGGAGAAACTCAAAATGAGTGTGGCTTAATAAATGAGCAGTTTATTTCTCTCTCACATAAAAGTCCAAGATGGTGTGGCTGCTTTGTCCTTCAGTAGTGCTCAGGGATCGGGATGATTCTATACATGCTGCTCTTCTGTTCCTAGGCTATTGCCTCTCTCCGTATGGTCAGATATGGCCCACCATGACCACCTCCACCACATCGGCATTGGAAAGAGAGGGAGAAAAAGAGCAGAGCCTGCCTCTTCCTTCTATGGACACAGGAACTGGGAGTTGTATACATCACTTCAGCTCACATCCTACTGGCCAGAACTTAACTGTCTTAACCATAGGACCACATCTAGCTACAAGGGAGGTTAGGAAGTGTAATATTATTTTGGTTGGCTAAATGCCCAACTGAGAGTCCAGGTTTCCTATTACTATAGAACAAGGAGAAAATGGATATTGGGGCATAACTAACAGTTTCTGATAAAGGGAGACCAAAGGGCTTGAAATCATGGATATCATAAAGATAAAATGAGGGGCTTCCCTGGTGGCGCAGTGGTTGCGCGTCCGCCTGCCGATGCAGGGGAACCGGGTTCGCGCCCCGGTCTGGGAGGATCCCACGTGCCGCGGAGCGGCTGGGCCCGTGAGCCATGGCTGCTGAGCCTGCGCGTCCGGAGCCTGTGCTCCGCAACGGGAGAGGCCGCAGCAGGGGGAGGCCCGCGTACCGCAAAAAAAAAAAAAAAAAAAAAAAAAAAAAAAGATAAAATGAGTTTTCTCTTTGGAGTTGTCTAGTATTACCTCTCCATCATGTAATGCGGAAGCAGGTCCAGTTAGCTCCTTCCTTTCTCCAATCCTGCTGTCTCAGGGTCCTACTGAAACTCGGGTTCAGGTAAAACTTAGTGAGGGTCCACTCTGTGTTGAGTGCATAATGAGCCTTCAGTTACTCACAACAATCCCATGAAATAGGTCTTATATCCGTTTGCCAGTGGAAGACAAGTGGATCAGAGAGGCTAAGTGACTGTCCCAAAGCCACACAGCTGACTGAGTTTCTACTGATTGGTGTGTCTAGATGCTAATGAGTTAGATCTTTAAGGAGACCACACCTGGGATGAGGGGGGAGGGTAATGGGGCTTAGGAAGATGGAAGAGTAGGTACTAAGGGCAGTACAGCTACGAGAACTTCCATCAGGTGGAAATTTAGGGTTCGTGTGGGAGTGGTGGGAGATGCAGTGGAAGGAACAGGCAGCGGCCAGTTAAGCGGGACATCTATTAATAAATGGGCTTTTGTAGGCAAGGGGGAGCCCTGATGGGTTTAAGCAGGAGAGTGACACGGTCAGGTTTGCCTTTTAGAAATCTTCTCTGGGGGCAGATTGGCTGGGACCTGGAGAAAAGATCTGAGCGAGAGATGAACTAACCCCTTCGTGGTGCCAGTGGCAGCACAGGGACAGAGTCAGTAGATGTCAAGGAGGTAAACCTATAGTTCTGATGGAATGTGGGCGTGAGGAAGAGAGAGAATTACAGGACAATTCCTAGGAGGACCTAGCTCGAGGGTGTGGATGATTGGGTTGATGGTGGTTCCATTTATGAAGAAAGGTTTAACTATTTTCTCTCCAACTGCAAAAATAATAGTTCCAAACACCCTCTACAATTGAGAAATCTGTGGGAATCAGGTGACCAGGGCAATTATCAATACAAACTTATGAAAGCCCTTATTAATACAATTTTACCCCTACAAAATTAAGGCAGTGATAGGGTCCTGAATAAAGATGGTGTCAATGACTTTTTTCACATCTTGAATTAGTAAAATAGCAAAAATAGGTACTGTACCATTAACTCCCCTGACTGTAGCTCTCTTGAAGTTTTCGGTATCATCTTTCTCCATAGTTTCAATGGACTACATGTACATATGCTTTGCTCTGTTGAAGATAATAAGCATATTCAGAGGCATTTTCTTTTAGTGTCTAATGCTCCATCCCAATGCTTAATGCTTTTCTGATTTTACAATCTGGATTGTCAAAGTCACCATATCTAGGCCATGACTCAAAGTAACTATCACTGATTCATGTGTAAACTTGATCCCAAGTTCTCATATCTGCAGTAGAGGCATAGAGAAAGAAGTCCATTAAAGTACCCCAGAGTTTTGAGTAAGGGGAGATTGCTGCAGGGGAGGGATTGCCACATTTTAAAGCTGGTTAGGAGTACCCTGGACCATAAACGTGGGAGTCAACCTTCAGTTCCCCTGCAGTTTCTGGCACTTCATGCACGTGCTTCTGTTCACTTGACTCCAGCTGCAGGTCCCCCTGAGACCGAGGGGGATGGGAAAGGAGAAAGGCAGCTTGAGTCCCCCTCACAGGTATTAGCTCCAAATCCTCTCATGGCTGAGCTAGCTTTGACCATAGGTTCGTGCTCAGATAATGGCTCATCTGCCTTGTTCCTGAGAAGTTGAACTACACAAAGGAAAGAGAGGAACTGAGGCTCTGGCATTTGCTGACTGGGTGACCCTGGGCAAGTTCAACTGCACAGTCTCCATTTTCAGGGGCTAATAGGGGAGCCATAGCTGCAGAATTTCTATGTAAGTCAGGGATGAAATCTGTTGGGAATTAGCGTAAGGGGGTGTTGGCTAATGGACTTGCAGCTGCATTTACATGGCAAACTGTCCATTTTTAGTTTCCTTATACTATATAAAGTACAAATAAAAACACCAAAGTTTTCAAAAGGTGAAATTATTCATAATTCATGTGAAATTAAGGAAAATTCACTTGTCTGTCCCAAAGAAGAAGAAAAATAATGGGATGAAGTTATATCAATAGACAATCCGTCAGAATAGGGAAAGATTGATTTTATAATGGAATGATGATGATACAATACATCCATCTTACCTTCAAAAGGGCCACGGAGGCTGAGGACTTACAGCAGTGTGATTCTTCACTTACGGTGCGAAGCAAATGCTTCAATGTTCCCAGTGTAAGTGCTTCTCTCTTTTTGAATTTATAACCAAATCAGTTTGTTCTGACACCATTATTGCTACTCTTCAAGAAAGGTTTTGATAGTCACAGGCAGGAAGAAAAATTGTTTCACATACTGTAGAAATAATTGGCAAAAGCCATGCTGGTGCAGCATGGCAGAAAGGAGGTGGGGTGGGACAAGTGGAATGCTCCCTAACCCACAGGGTTGTTGGGAGAATTAAATGAGACGATGCATGTGAAATCTCTAATGGTACACAGTAGTGGCTCAGTAAATGTTACCTAGAACTAGAATTAATTTTTCAAGATGCATTCCTCACTCATTCCCCAATTCAATACTTAGTCTTGTCTCTTACTGTTAGAAATAGATATAGACAGGATCCCAAACCCCACATTCTTGGCCAACTTTCTAAGAAAGCATACGTTAGTCCAACTTTTGAAAATGATCAATGCCTTCTGAATAATAAAGGCTCTGAGAAGTTCTGCAGGAAAGAAACTCACTGACCTTTGTTTAACCCAGTGTTTTCCAACCTTTTTGGACAACAACCCATCTATTATGTCGTATTATTTTGTTTGTGGACCACCTGTTGGCATTTTTTGGGGGGACAAGAGTTCTATGGAACACCCTATGGCAAAATGAAAATTTCACCATCAGCAGTTTGTCAAGCTAGGGACTTCTAAGGAATGAGTGACTGCAAACTTTTTAGGAGAAAAATTAAGTT
This sequence comes from Physeter macrocephalus, assembly GCF_002837175.3. Lineage (NCBI taxonomy): Eukaryota > Metazoa > Chordata > Mammalia > Artiodactyla > Physeteridae > Physeter > Physeter macrocephalus. The sequence goes on along the minus strand of NC_041227.1, from coordinate 16,990,196 downwards.
CTCTTCTCCCCATCCATCAAACGAAGATCGCTTGACTTTGTGAGTAGAATTTTGTGACAGATGAAGTGGCATAGTATGACTTGACTGATGTCACTGATTTCCAGCCCTGGAGGTCAAGGGGATGGTGAGGTGGTGAAACACCAGGTTACACATTGGTCTTGGCATTACTTGGCAATTATCCTTAAATCATCCTTCACAACTGAACAGAGGTCCAAAGTTCATAGTCCCATTTACTCCAGCTCATCTTCTTTGGCCCTAATAACAGCTTTAGGAAGTAGGCAGGTGTTAAAGGCTGAATGTTTGTGTGCTCTCAAAATTCATATGTTGAAGCCCTCGTAAGTGTAATGGTATTTGGGAGTGAGGCCTTTGGGAGGTAATTAGGTTTAGATGAGGTCATCACGGTGGGGCCCTCATGATGGGATTGGTGCCCTTATCAGAAGAGGAAGACTGATCTTGCTTTCTCCATGTGCATACACTGAGGAAAGGCCATGTGAGCACCAATGAGAAGATGGCCATCTACAAGATAGGAGGAAAGCCATCGCCAGAAACTGAATCAGCAGGCACCTGATCTTGTACTTCCCCAGCCTCTAGAACTGTGAGAAACAAATGTCTAAGTCACCCAATCTATGGTATTTTATTATAGCAGCCTGAGCTGACATAGACAGTAGAGTAGGAAATGGTTGATCTCATCTTATATCCAAAGAAACTGAGATGTCAAGAGATGAAGCTATTTAAGAATAAAGAGCTAGAACTAGAACTTATGCCCCCTGAGCCCCCAATTCAATTTAATTCAACAAGCATTTATTTAGCACCTACTATGTACTGTGCTAGGTTCTGGGAGTGTAGGGTGACAAAATCAGAGATTCTGCAGAGTTTAGAAGAGACAGATGTGAATAAAAGTCACGACAGTGTGAAAAGTACAACAGTAGACTCAGAAGGGATCAGGATGGGGGTATATGAGTGGGGTTTTGAAGGATAAATAAGAGTTCTTCCAAGGGAAACAAGCAGGGAAAGACAGGATATTTCTATGATTTTGTTATAGTCCCCCTCTACTCACCCCTCATAAGAGGAGGCTGGCCTTAGACGATATTAGTTGTGTGTGTGTGTGTGTGTGTGTGTGTGGTGTGTCTAGTTTCCAAGATAACAAAATTCTGAGGATGTCACCTTCATTCCTTTCCACTTATTTCTGAACAAAGTTGGAGGCATAAATGCTTTGCAAGAGCCACGTCACATTACAACATGATGATGGATGGGAGAAATTCATCAGTGTTGGCTGAGAAATTCATCTATGAGGTTAAAGTTTTAAAACTTTAATAAATCAAATGTTTTAAACCTGGGATTGAAAAACCAGCCAAAGACACAGCATTCTGGCGTTGGTTTACACACGTTTCCAATTCATTTGCTGGGGGTTGGGGAGGCCTTTTCCCTGGGGCCTGCTTTGCAGTGACTCGTGCCGTGTTTCAATCCAAAGTTCCCTTCCCTTGATTAATGTGATTTTTCTGTATTTTCTTGGTAACTCTGAACCAGTGAGAAACAATGATCTTGGAAATCACCTCCTCCAGTTCCTTTTGATAGGGTCCTCAGTAGAACAGAACAATTAATTATGGGTGGCACCTGGGGAGGTTGCTTTTAAACAGCCACAGTGGTAGCAGCAGCCCAATAGCACCTCCACTGCCACCTTTCTTTTTTCTTTTTAAATTTATTATTATTTTTTATTGGAGTAGAGTTGATTTACAATGTTGTGTTAGTTTCTGCTGCACAGCAAAGTGAGTCAGTTATACATACACACATATCTACTCTTTTTTAGATTCTGTTCCCATATAAGTCATTACAGAGTATTGAGTAGAGTTCCCTGTGCTATACAGTAGGTCCTTATTAGTTATCTATTCTATATATAGTAGTATGTATATGTCAATCCCAACCTCCCAATTTATCCCTCCCCCCTCTTTTCCCCCCTGGTAGCCACACGTTAGTTTTCTACATCTGTGGCTCAACTTCTGTTTTGTAAATAGATTAATTTGTACCATTTCTTTAGATTCCACATACAAGTGATATCATATGATATTTGTCTTTCTCTGTCTGACTTCATTCAGTATGGCAATCTCTAGGTCCATCATGTCACTGAAAATGGCATTATTTCTTTCTTTTTTATGGCTGAGTAATATTCTTTTGTATATATGTACCACATCTTCTTTATCCATTCCTCCACTGATAGACATTTAGGTTGCTTCCATGTCCTGGCCATTGTAAATAGTGCTGCAATGAACATTGGGGTGCATGTATCCTTTTGAATTGTGTTTTTTTTCTGGTTATATGCCCAGGAGTGGGATTGGTGGATCATATGGTAGCTCTATTTTTAGTTGAGGAACCTCCATACTGTTCTCCACAGTGGCTGTACCAATTTACATTCCCACCAACAGTGTTGGAGGGTTCCCTTTTCTCCACAGTCTCTCCAGCATCTATCGTTTGTAGATTTTTTTGATGATGGCCATTCTAACCAGTGTGAGGTGACACCTCATTGTAGTTTTTTTTTGTTTTGTTTTGTTTTTTGCGGTACGTGGGCCTCTCACTGTTGTGGCCTCTCCCGCTGTGGAGCACAGGCTCCGGACGTGCAGGCTCAGCGGCCATGGCTCATGGGCCCAACCGCTCCGCGGCATGTGGGATTTTCCCAGACCGGGGCATGAACCCGTGTCCCCTGCATTGGCAGGCAGACTCTCAACCACTGCGCCACCAGGGAAGCCCCTCATTGTAGTTTTGATTTGCATTTCTCTAAAATTAGTGATGTTGAGCATCTTTTCATATGCCTTTTGTCCATCTGTTCCACTGGCACCTTTCTACGACTGGGGAGGCTGTGTGCTGTGAGGGTTGTGGACCAGATAGACCAAGATTTTTCTGGGCCAAACTGGTGCTGCTTTTGTGAGCATGTGTGTAAAGGGTCCAATTTTAATGATGCCTCTTGGGTGAAATCAGAAGGTCAAGGCAGTGAGAAAATGATCAATGCATCTGGGGATTCTTAAAGGCTGATGTGTACAACCTCGAGTTGCTCATGGATATTTCTTTTCCTCCCCCCACAAAAGGGAACAGGAGGGTGGGTAACAAGAGGCCTCTAGGTACCAGGAAGCAGCAGCTGTGCTTTGTTCCTCTGTGGGTGGAAAGTTTCTGGGACTCAAGGAGGCAGCTGGAGACCAAAGGACTGCTTGAAGCTGGGCAGCAGCACGGGAAGGACGGCTTTTAATTAAAGCTCTGTCTGCTTCGTTGCAGCGGCTAAGAGGTCAGCTTCCAAGAATTCTGTCCTCTAGCTTGTTAGGACCCTCGGTCTTAGCTGGGTTTGAGAAATGTATCCTTCTTAGCACATCTTCCTTAACAAACTTTAAAAGGGGTGTCTATTGGCTTTTGAAGGAAACTGGCTAAATTTTGGTTAGACTGTCCCAGCCCTATCAGCCAGCCTGGATGTGCTGATCATTCCATGTTTGAGTCACCATGCACTCTCCCCACCAATTCAATTTGTACCTTTCCTTTTTGCTCTGTGCCATGTGAGGCTATGTAATTTGTAAATTGCACTACCTGGGCTCCCTTACCTTCTGGCTTCTGCTTGGGTTTGGCCAATGAGAGGAGATCAGAGTGTGGGAAGGGAGAGACTAGGGTCTTTATTCCCTCCCACTCTGTGGAGGTACCATGTCTCTGACACTAGCCCCCCTTCCATGTCTCCTCTCATCGGGTGATCCCTCTTCGATGGTTCCATTTCTTACTGGGCTTTACTAAACTACTTGCTCTGGAATCCTTCTCTGACGGTCAGCTTCTGGCGGACCCAACCAAGACACCACCTAATTGGCTATCTTGAAAGAATGGTCAGCATGAACATGGGTAAGAGATGTTAGGATTCAAACAACACTTGTGCTGTTACAGCCCTGGACCAACCAGAGAGGAAGGTTGTCTTTGGAGTCAAGTGGGTTAACAGTGGGATTTAATCCTGTTAGATAACTGCTTCCAGCTACTTGGGGAAGGAAAGCAAGCACATGGCCCTTTTTGGGATTCACCTTGGATGTGTGTCTAACTTTGCTTGTTCTGGGTTGCTACCATAGTAACAAGAGTAAGTAATTTTAGTTACTACATCTCTCTTTTCTCACCACCTCCCTCCACTCCAGTTCATTCTGAACTTGCTTTGAAGTATTTTAGTGAAGCAGTCAGAACTCCTATCTACCTTCATCTGAACATTGATAATGTCCTCTTTCTGATTTTATCAGGATCCATGTTCCTGTCGTATGTATCTCCATTTCTTTGGTGATAAAGCACATGCATATTATAGCTCAGGCCCTTAAACAGGGTTCAGCAATTAAAAAACACAGATGCATCTGGGACAGTGGTTGGGCCCCTTGTCAACTCAGAACATCTGCTTGGCAGGTGGGGGCACCTTGGTTTATTGCTGACATTAGGAGCTGTCAGTCAGAGGAACCGAGACTTGCATTGCCCTCCGAGGTGTTAAACAGTAAAAGCTTGCATTTCCAACCAAGAGCTCCGTTCTACTTCACATTAAAAAAAAAAATTCTCAGTTTTTGTTCACCAGTGTGTATTCATTTCTAGGAGTTGTTCAAAAGGCAAATGATGGTCTTTTTTTGATTGACACCTCTGACCCAAAAGTAATAGACATGATAAATGTAGCGGCTTCTTGTGATTCTCTGGGCTGCTCCCCCTCAGCCTATATGATTTCAGAACCTCTGGGGTAGACGGTTCCATGTTGATATATCAGAACCATGGAATACTATGCAACTTAAAAAGTCATGGGTAAGTCTACTCATCCACTCAGTAGCACCTGGCCCTGGGATGGGTTCTTGGAAATAAAAATGTCAGACCTGATCCCTGAAACAGTATAGTTCACAAGACCACCTCCATGAGACCATGGGGGTTGATGAACATGGAACAAGATAATTAAAATATACCCTGACAAGTTAATGGAAATACGGGAATTAAGGAAGCTTGGGCTGATGAGCATATTTTGGGCGGAGACCCCAGATCCCAGTATGTAAGTTGTGGCAAATATCATCAGCGACCAGACCTAAAGACTTAGCCTCAGAGGAGACAGGTGGACTGCCCATTATTTGTAGGCCTTTCGCATTGTAAGACCTTGGATATCAGCTGGCCCAACCCTCACTTGTCTCCTCGCCACAGAATCCTTACAAGGTAATCAGCCAGTCTCTGCTCGGCACCGCCTTATACTATCTCTGTTGATGATCTGCAGCCTAACTGGACAGTACAGACAGGAGGAAGCCATTCCTTGTGACTTTGCCCATCGACTCTGGTTTTACCCAAGTATTTCTGCTTCTTCCACACAGCAACCCTTCCTATTTGGGCCGGCACTTTGCATATTCTGCTCCAGAATGAACAAACCCTGGTTTCTTTAGCTATTCGCTGTTCACCAGCTGACATCTAGTAGTCCTGTCAGTTCTTCCTTCTAAATCTCTCTTTTTTGTTGTTGTAGTTGTATGTTCATTTATTTTTATTTTTATTTTTATTTTTTGCGGTACGCGGGCCTCTCACTGTAGTGGCCTCTCCCGCTGCGGAGCACAGGCTCTGGACACGCAGGCCCAGCGGCCATGGCTCACGGGCCCAGCCGCTCCGCGTCATGTGCGATCCTCCCGGACCGGGGCACAAACCCGCGTCCCCCTCATCGGCGGGCAGACTCCCAACCACTGCGCCACCAGGGAAGCCCAGAAGTTAATTTAGATCAGTGTGTTGGAGGAAGAGAGGGATCTTCCCGGACCGGGGCACAAACCCGTGTCCCCTGAATCGGCAGGCGGACTCTCAACGACTGTGCCACGAGGGAAGCCCTATTTTTATTTTTTAAAAACTTTTACTGGCGTATACTTGGTTTACAATATTGTTTTTTTTTTAACATCTTTATTGGAGTATAATTGCTTTACAGTGGTGTGTTAGTTTCTGCTTCATAACAAAGTGAATCAGTTATACATATACATATGTCCCCATATCTCTTCCCTCTTGCGTCTCCCTCCCACCCACCCTCCCTATCCCACCCCTCTAGGTGGTCACAAAGCACTGAGCTGATCTCCCTGTGCTATGCGGCTGCTTCCCACTAGCTATCTATTTTACGTTTGGAAGTGTATATATGTCCATGCCACTCTCTCACTTTGTCACAGCTTACCCTTCCCCCTCCCCATACCTTCAAGTCCATTCTCTAGTAGGTCTGTGTCTATATTCCCGTCTTGCCCCTTGGTTCTTCTGATCATTTATTTTTTTTTAAATTCCATATATATGTGTTAGCATATAGTATTTGTTTTTCTCTTTCTGACTTACTTCACTCTGTATGACAGACTCTAGGTCTATCCACCTCATTACAAATAACTCAGTTTCATTTCTTTTTATGGCTGAGTAATATTCCATTGTATATATGTGCCACATCTTCTTTATCCATTCATCTGTTGATGGACACTTAGGTTGCTTCCATGTCCTGGCTATTGTAAATAGAGCTGCAATGAACATTTTGGTACATGACTCTTTTTGAATTATGGTTTTCTCAGGGTATATGCCCAGTAGTGGCATTGCTGTGTCATATGGGAGTTCTATTTGTATTTTTTTAAGGAACCTCCACACTGTTCTCCATAGTGGCTGTATCAATTTACATTCCCACGAGCAGTGCAAGAGGGTTCCCTTTTCTCCACACCCTCTCCAGCATTTATTGTTTATAGATTTTTTGATGATGGCCATTCTGACTGGTGTGAGATGATATCTCATTATAGTTTTGATTTGCATTTCTCTAATAATTAA
>NC_041227.1:16979669-16980610 GCF_002837175.3 Physeter macrocephalus | reverse complement strand
TTTATGAAGGCTTGATTTGTGACCCAAGATATGTTCTATCTTGGAGAATGTTCCATGAGCACTTGAGAAGAAAGTGTATCTGTTGGTTTTGGATGGAATGTCCTATAAATATCAATTAAGTCCATCTTGTTTAATGTATCATTTAAAGCTTGTGTTTCCTTATTTATTTTCATTTTGGATGATCTGTCCGTTGGTGAAAGTGGGGTGTTAAAGTCCCCTACTATGATTGTGTTATTGTCAATTTCCCCTTTTATGGCTGTTAGCATTTGCCTTATGTATTGAGGTGCTCCTTTGTTGGTTGCATAAATATTTACAATTGTTATATCTTCTTGGATTGATCCCTTGATCATTATGCTCTGTTCTTCTTTGTCTGTTGTAATAGTCTTTATAATAAAGTCTATTTTGTCTGATATGAGAATTGCTACTCCATCTTTCTTTTGATTTCCATTTGCATGGAATATCATTTTCCATCCCCTGACTTTCAGTCTGTATGTGTCCCTAGGTCTGAAGTGGGTCTCTTGTAGACAGCATATATACAGGTCTTGTTTTTGTATCCATCCAGCCAGTCTATGTCTCTTGGTTGGAGCATTTAATCCATTTACATTTAAGGTAATTATCGATATGTATGTTCCTATTACCATTTTCTTAATTGTTTTGGGTTTATTATTGTAGGTCTTTCCCTTCTCTTGTGTCTCCTGCCTAGAGAAGTTCCTTTAGCATTTGTTGTAAAGCTGGTTTGGTGGTGCTGAAATCTCTTTGCTTTTGGTTGTGTGTAAAGCTTTTAATTTCTCCGTCAAATCTGAATGAAATCCTTGCTGTGTAGAGTAATCTTGGTTGTAGGTTTTTCTCTTTCATCACTTTAAATATGTCCTGCCACTCCCTTCTGGCTTGCAGAGTTTCTGCTGAAAGATCAGCTGTTAACCTTATGGGGATTCCCTTAT
>NC_041227.1:16978009-16979202 GCF_002837175.3 Physeter macrocephalus | reverse complement strand
TTCTAGGTCCTTGTTAAACGTTTCTTGTATTTTCTCCATTCTATTTCCAAGATTTTGGATCATCTTTACTATCATTATTCTGAATTCTTTTTCAGGTAGACTGCCTATTTCCTCTTCATTTGTTAGGTCTGGTGGGTTTTTGCCTTGCTCCTTCATCTGCTGTGTGTTTCTCTGTCTTCTCATTTTGCTTAACTTACTGTGTTTGGGGTCTCCTTTTTGAAGGCTTCAGGTTCGTAGTTTCTGTTGTTTTTGGTATCTGTCCCCAGTGGCTAAGGTTGGTTCAGTGGGTTCTGTAGGCTTCTTGGTGGAGGGGACTAGTGCCTGTGTTCTGGTGGATGAGGCTGGATCTTTTCTTTCTGGTGGGCAGGTCCATGTCTGGTGGTGTGTTTGGGGTGTCTGTGGCCTTATTATGATTTTAGGCAGCCTCTGTGCTAATGGATTGGGTTGTGTTCTTGTCTTGCTAGTTGTTTGGCATAGGGTGTCCTGCACTGTAGCTTGCTGGTCATTGAGTGGAGCTGTGTCTTGGCATTGAGATGGAGATCTCTGGGAGATTTTCACCGTTTGATATTACATGGAGCTGGGCGGTCTCTTGTGGAACAGTGTCCTGAACTTGGCTCTCCCACCTCAGTGGCACAGCCCTGACGCCTGGCTGGAGCACTAAGAACCTGTCCTCCACACGGCTCGGAATAAAAGGGAGAAAAAAAAGAAAGAAAGAAGAAGATAAAATAAAATAAAGTAAAATAAAAAAGTTATTAAAATAAAAGATAAAAAATAATTTTTAAGAAAAAAAATTTTTTAAGTAATAAAAATGAAAAATGGATAGACAGAACCCTAAGACAAATGGTAAAAGCAAAGCTATACAGACAAAACCACACACAGAAGCATACACATAACACACTAATAAAAAGAGAAAAAGGGGAAAAAATGTATATATCGTTGCTCCCAAAGTCCACCTCCTCAATTTGGGATGATTTGTTGTCTGTTCAGGTATTCCACAGATGCAGGGTACATCAAGTTGATTGTGGAGATTTAATCCGCTGCTCCTGAGGCTGCTGGGAGAAATTTCCCTTTCTCTTCTTTGTTCGCACAGCTCCCGGGGTTCAGCTTTGGATTTGGCCCCGCCTCTGCGTGTAGGTCGCCTGAGGGCGTCTGTTCTTCGCTCAGACAGGACGGGGTTAAAGGAGCAGCTGATT
>NC_041227.1:16971321-16977628 GCF_002837175.3 Physeter macrocephalus | reverse complement strand
GCCCCCGCCCGCCCCGGCGGGTGAGCAGACAAGCCTCTCGGGCTGGTGAGTGCCGGTCGGCACCGATCCTCCGTGCGGGCATCTCTGCGCTTTGCCCTCCGCACCCTGTTGCTGCACTCTCCTCCGCGGCTCTGAAGCTCCCTGCTCCGACACCCGCAGTCTCCGCCCGCGAAGGGGCTTCTAGTGTGTGGAAACCTTTCCTCCTTCACGGCTCCTTCCCACTGGTGCAGGTCTCGTCCCTATTCTTTGTCTCTGTTTTTTCTTTTTAATTTTACCCTACCCAGGTACGTGGGGAGTTTCTTGCCTTTTGGGAGGTCTGAGGTCTTCTGCCAGCGTTCAGAAGGTGTTCTGTAGGTGCTGTTGCGCATATAGATGTATTTCTGATGTATCTGTGGGGAGGAAGGTGATCTCCGCGTCTTACTCTTCCGCCATCTTGAAGCTCCTCCTCTTCTAAATATTTCTTGAATCTGGTTCCTTCTTTTCACCTCCATAATTAACTGGCACAGAAAATAAGACAAAAAGCCATGTGGCCCTTACTATCAGTTATTCTATTTTGGACCCCCCTCTTTTCTGCTTTAGATAAATGCAGCAGTCTCCTATCTGGCTCCTCAGCTTTCATTTTGCCTTTTCAACTTCATTTTTATTGTAGGCAGAGTGATTTTTCAAAAATAAAAACACCACTGTGACATTTCCCTGTTTAAAACCATGCAGTGGTTGCCCCATGCTCTTCAGGCAAAGGACCAAAATCCTTAATATTCCCCTCAAGTTTTGGCCCTTTCCATTCAAGGCTCTCAGCACTTCCCTTGGCAGCTGACATGCTGGCCTTTTTAGAAAGTGTTTCAGCATCTTGATTGTGCCATGACTTTTCTGGTCCCTCAGTATTCATGTCCATGTGTCCCTCTGCCTGGGACACATTCCTCTGAGCCACCTGGATAACTTCTGCTCAGTTTTTAAGTCTGAGTTTATAAGTAACTTCCTCTAGCAAGCCTCTCCTGAGAGGTCCCACCTCTCCAGGTTAGGGGTCTATGGTACAGATTTTTTTCTTTTTTCTTTAATAATTAAGATAACTTACATCCACTTAAGTGAACCCACTTTAGGTATATAGCCACTCAAGTCAAGATATAAAACAGCTCCAGCATTCCCAAGCCTCCCTCATGTTTCCTTTAGCAGATACTTCTCAAAAGTAACTGCTGTTTTGACCTTTGTCACCATAGATCAGTGTTGCCTCCTTTTAAACTTCTTATAAATGGAATCACACTGTATTCACTTTTTGTATTTGGCTCCTTCTCCTCATCTGTATTGTGACAGGCTCACTCTTTTTCCTTCCTGTGTGTTATTCCATTGTATGACCCACTGTAGGAATATGCCATAATTTTTTGATCCATTCTGTTCTTGACGGGCATTTCAGTTATTTTCCATTTTTTTGGTCTACTATGAATATTGCTGCCATGAACCTTAGTGTTTTTTTCTGAACATATGCATTCATTTTTTCTTATACTGTGTATAAGAATTTTTTTTTTTTTTTTTTTTTTTGCGGTACACGGGCCTCTCACTGTTGTGGCCTCTTCCATTGCGGAGCACAGGCTCCGGACGCACAGGCTTAGCGGCCATGGCTCACGGGCCCAGCCGCTCCGCGGCATGTGGGATGCTCCCGGACCGGGGCACGAACCCGTGTCCCCTGCATCGGCAGGCGGACTCTCAACCGTTGTGCCACCAGGGAAGCCCAAGAATGTATATTAAATGATACAAATGAACTTACTTACAAAACAGAAATAGAGTCACAGATGTAGAAAACAAACTTTTGGTTACCAGGGGGGATAGGGAAGGGGAGGGATAAATTGGGAGATTGGGATTGACATATACACATGACTATATATAAAATAGATAACTAATAAGGACCTACTGTATGGCACAGGGAACTCTACTCAATACTCTGTAATGACCTGTATGGGAAAAGAATCTACAAAAGAGTGGATATATGTATATGTATAACTGACTCACTTTGCTGTACAGCAGAAGCTAACACAACATTGTAAATCAACTCTACTCCAATAAAAATTTAAAAAGAATATATATTAATATGTAAGAATACACATTCTTATATATTTTTCTTATACTGATAGATTTTATTTTTTCAAAATATTTGCTGACTCTTCCTTTCAAACTCTTCCCCATTGGACCCATCCTTGCAAGCGGATTTTATTTCCACCAAACTGCCACAAGGGCTGGCCTTGTAACCTACTTTGTCCACTAAAATGTGATAGAAAAAAAGTATGTCACTTGTGATCAGAAGCTTTCAGAACTGTTGCGTGGTTCTGCCATTGTGCTTTTCCCTCTGATATGAGATTGGCATAGAGCCTGGTTCTCCATTCTGGGTCCTAGAATGAAGAGCAGGTAAGAGCAGGGCCACAGTTGACTCACAATGGACATCAATAAGACTGAGAATTAAACATTTATGTTCACAAGAAATTGAAGTCTAGGGATTGCTTGTTACTGTAGCAAAACTTAATTAGATTAAGTTTTAAATTAGATCAACTTAGATTAAGTTGACTGATGCAATGCCTCGCCTTCTACTCCCTTTGTGCCTTATATATACCTGTCATAAAATGGCACACATTCCAATGACGTGTTGTTGAACTCTCTCCATTTGCCCCTTCCTACCACACCCCAATCTCTAAGGGTGGTGATTGTGCATGTCTTGATCATTGTTGTAAATTCAGTACCTAGTACTTTGATGAACAAACAGTAGGTTTACAATACATACTCACTCAATGGGAATGGCTTTCAACCTTTTGCTGATGGGAAAGTCAATTTCCCTAGGTGTCCTCTGTGTAGTGGGAGACCTGGAATGGACCACCATTTCCAAGTGTTGTCAGATTAGTGAGAAGAAGATAGTAGCTCTCACTCTTTTCCTAAGAACACGTATTTCTTTTCTTTTTTTTTAAATTAATTTTTATTGGCGTATGGTTGCTTTACAATGTTGTGTTAGCCTCCACTGCACAACAAAATGAATTAGCCATACACATACAGATATCCCCTACCTTTTGGACTTCCCTCCCAATTAGGTTACCACAGTGCACTAGATAGACTTCCCTGTGCTATATGTTCCCATCAGTTGTCTATTTTATACATAGTATCATTAATGTATATGGAGAACACCTACTTCTGATGTGTAGCTCAAGGTTGCCTTAGTCTATTAATAGTGACGTCCCACTGTTGGTTCTTGTTGACTTCACTGTTGACTCAAACTCTGGAATTTCTCTCTATGGCACTACTGTTAAGCCAATTTTCCCACTCTGGGTTTGGGCAGAGATGTCTCCAATGAACTTATTGATCCTCATGTGCCTCTGTCATTAAGCCCACTCTCATCTTTCCCTGGAGTCTGGTTTACTTGTTTGTTTATTTTAGCCATGCTTTCCTCACTGCTTTCTCATTTCTTGTATCTGGTTTTTCTATCTCACCCTGTCCTCTAGCAACACCAAATTACTCCATTTCAAATCTTATCGCAAACTTCCGTCTGCTTCAGACTGATGTGGGCATTTATCGCTTCTAGCAAACTGAGCTTCATTGTGCTGGAGTCTAAAGGTGCCAGAGTAAGAAACAGCTTGATCAAAAATTAGCGCCAGCAATTTCGGGGACCTGCTATTGTAACTTTTGATTTAGGGATCATCATATTTGAAGACTCTGTATGTTCTTATTGATTTGTACATGTTCTTTACATACTCTGGGAATTAATTTGTGGTTGGCTCCATGTATCACAAAAAGCTGTAATCACTTTGTTTAGTCTTCTCACTTTGTTTATAGTATCTTTTGTTTTTATAGAGAAGGTTTTAATTTTAATTTGTCAATCTTTCCTTTACGTTTTGTGCTTTTTTTTTTTTTTTTGTGGTACGCGGGCCTCCCTCTGCTGTGGCCTCTCCCGTTGCGGAGCACAGGCTCCGGACGCGCAGGCTCAGCGGCCATGGCTCACGGGCCCAGCCGCTCCGCGGCATGTGGGATCTTCCCGGACCGGGGCACGAACCCGTGTCCCCTGCATCGGCAGGCAGACTCTCAACCACTGCGCCACCAGGGAAGCCCACCTTTTGTGCTTTTTATCTCTTAAGAAATTCTTCCCAGTCATGAGTTCAAAAAGAAAGTGTACATTTTCTTCTAAAAACTATTTTTCACATTTATGTCTCTAATCCACCTGCAATTTAAAAAATTTTGTGTGGCCTGAAACAAAGGTATAATTTTTTGCATACAGAAGTCAAATCGTTCCCAAACTGTTGAGTGGCTATCTAGATATGTAATGCTGTCATATACTTCATTCATCTACATAGGTAGCTCTGCATTTATACTCTCTGTTCTGTCCTAGGGGACCATGGTTTTACTCCTGTACCAATACCATACTGCCCCAGTTACTACAGCTTAATCATATTTTCCCTATCTTTTAAGGTAGACCACTCTCCTCATTTCTTGTTCTTTTTTCAGAATTGCCTTTGTTATTCTTAGATTTTTACTCTTACATGGGGAGTTTGAATTAGCACAAGTTCCACGAAAAGCCCTATTTGGATTTTGATTAGAATCCTATGGAGTTTACAAATTAATTTATGGAGAATTGGCCTCCTTATGATAGGTCTCCCTTCTCATCCGTAATACAGCTTGCCATTTATTTAGGCCTTCCAAAAGTGTTTCAGTGTGTTTTGTAATTTTTTTTCATAAAGTCTCACACTGTTTTCGGTTAGATTTATTCCCAGGTACCTTATGATTTTTGACTGTGTGAATACTGTTTTTTTTTTTTTAAAGTCTGTATACATTTTCTCATTTGGCTATATTTGGTGTATAAAAATAACTGATGGAATTTTTTAAAAATTTGAACTTCAGTTAACCAACTGAACTAAAATATCTCATTTGTTCTAGTAGTTTTTAGATTCTCTGGGATTTGCAGGGTAGCAATCAAATTGTAAGCAGATAATGACAGTTTTGCCTTTTGTTTTTCCAATCCTTGTAGCAAATATTTCTTCCTTTTTTGCCTGTTAAATTGACTAGGATCTTCAGAAAAACAGGAGGGGAAATAATAGATTTTTGTGTGTTGTTTCTAATTTTAATGGAAATACCCTTGAAATTTAACCATTAAGAATAATGTTTATTATAGCCTTTATTATTATTTTACATATATCTTTCAGTTAAAAAAACCTATTTCTTATTTGCTAAAATTGTAGGGATGGCTGTTGAATTTTATTGAATATTTTTTCTGCAACTATTGAGAAAATATATAGTATGCTTTTAGCTTTTAATACGCCAGTGTGATGCATCACGTCAAATTTTCTGACTTTTAACCATCCTTGCATAATCCTGGCATAAATTGTATTTGATCATATATTATGATTTTTAAAAATTTGGCTTCCGTGGACTGTTTTGTTTAGGATATTCATATTAATATTTATAAGTGAAATTGGTCTATAATTTTCTTCTGATACTATCTATAGAGAATTGCATTATTGTTAACAATTATTTAATTCTACCTTCTCTTTTGTCAAGTTTGATCTTGAACCTGTGTGTGGAAGTGACTCTCTGTCAGTCCCAAGCATAAACCAAGAGATTTTAAGAGGCATTACAATTATTTGTAATTGTAATGACTCTTTTCCTCTGCCCCCCAAATCAGCATGTTCCACATAGGGAATGCTCCTTTAGCCTGGGTCCCTGAATGCAAAGGCACATGGAACAGAGTTGCAGCAGGGGCCAGGGCCTCAGCTGACCTGCAGTCCACATGTAATATGAATGAGGAATAATCTTTGTTTATGTAAGCCATGGAGATTTTTGGGTTGTCACTGCAGTAAAGCTGACTAATTAATTACCCATATCTGGTTTTAGAATCAAGGTTAACCTAGTCTCACAAGATGGTCCGGTACCTTTCTTTTCTCTTCTCTGAAAGAACTTATACAATATAGAAATAGTCTGTTCCTTGAACGTTTGGTAAAATTTGATTATAAAACTGTCTGGGCATAGTATGTTTTTGGGGGGTGTAGAAGAATTTTGACAAATGATTCTTAAAAAAATAGTTATCGACATATTCAGATTTTCTATTTTTTTCTCTGTCAGTTTTGGCTTTCTATACTTTTATAGAAAAATTCTCCTTGTATCTATGTCTTATGTCAACCTAAAGTGATTTGTAAGAATCTCTTATAATTAAAAAACAGGGCTTCCCTGGTGGCGCAGTGGTTGCGCGTCCGCCTGCCGATGCAGGGGAACCGGATTCGCGCCCCGGTATGGGAGGATCCCACATGCCGCGGAGCGGCTGGGCCCGTGAGCCATGGCCGCTGAGCCT
>NC_041227.1:16952473-16971148 GCF_002837175.3 Physeter macrocephalus | reverse complement strand
TGCTCCGCAACGGGAGAGGCCACAACAACAGAGGAAGGCCCGCATACAAAAAAAAAAATAAAAACAAAACAAAACAAAACAAAACAAAAAAACCCACAAACTTTTCTTGTATATTAATTATGACCTAATGAGAATATTATTTGTGCCTTCTTTCTTTTTTTCTTGATCACTTTTGTAAAAAAGTTTATCTACATAATTATTATTTTCAGAGAACTTGCTTGTTCTTTGTCAAAACTTCTTTTCAAAACTACTTTTTCCTATTTCATTAATTCTGATCTTATTTTTACTTGCTTATTTCTACTTTCTTGAGTTTTCCTTTTAGGTTTAAAAGTGAATCCATAATTCATTTATTCTCAATATTTCTTACATTAGTTAGCATTAGAGAGTTGGCTGCATTTAACAGAGACCCAAAATAACTACAGCTGAAACAAGACAAAAGTTTATTTTTCTCATGCATGAAAATGTAGGACGTAGGAATTCCAGGGCTGGCATAGCAACTGTGCTTCACAAAAGCCTAAGGATTCAGGATCCTTCTATTTTGTTGTTTGTACGGTTTTCCTCTTGTCCACTTGTTTCAAGATAATTTATCTCTATGACTCTGTTCCAGCCAACATGAAGGAGGAGGAGGAGAAGAAAGGATTCCCTCCCTTGAAGATATGACCTGGAAATTACATGCATCATGTCTGCTCATATCCCATTGGCAAGAACTCTTCTGATGGCCACACAAGAGATGCTGGTAAATTTGGTTTTTATTTTGAGAAGCCCTGTGTTCAGCTAAAAATTAAGGGATCTGTTACTGTGGAAGGAAAGGGTAACGGATACTGGGAACAACTAGCAGCTTTGGCCACAGTCCATCCCTTTGCTACCCAAACATCCATGTGTTCCCATCTTCCCAACCATCCCTACACCAAAGGAGACAATTCCAAGGTCCCTTGTAGTTATTGAACCTAACTCAAAGTCTAGGATCTCTGGGTAATGCATGGTCCTCTCCATTAGGTCTATGTGCGGCTCTTCATGGTGCAGTGACTTAAAGAAATACAAGATAAGTATCTGCCTCTCATATAGCCAATATACAATGATGAAGTAGGGTTAGGAAAACAATCATAAAAAAATCTCATTTGGACAGCGGGGAAGGTGAAACACAGAACAGCAAATGCCCCCTAATGATTGATCAAACCCTATTGCCCATCCAGTATGATTCCCTCTCTTGGACGAACTCTTTAATTCATCATCTTTTGATGTCGTCTGGCATTACCATTTTGGATGTTCTTTCTTATCCATGATCCTCCCTTGACACATCTGAGGTGGGCCATTCAGAGCACATTCTCCTTGTGGACTAGAAAGGTTTTGAAACCCACTTCTTGATGGTACATGTCAAGTCAATTCTTTGTCAAACACCCGCAGCCAGCTCTCTTTCTCTTAGAAATAAAAATTTAAACCTGAAGGTTCTGTTTTGAATTTACTTCTGTGCTTTGCTCATTATTCTCTCTTTCAACTTAGTGGCAGCTAACTAGTTGCACCTAACACAAAGACTTCATTCATCTAATCATTTCCTAGAGGCTGGCTCCAATGTTCTGGCAAAAACATCTCTTAAAAGAAGGTGTTGAATACATCTGTGGGCCATGGTTTTATCTCCTGCCAAGTCTGGCACTACAGGGCTATTACTCCTAATAGCTGTATTCTGGGGGTAGAGAAGCAATTTTCAACCCTGAAAAAACCCAAGCAAATAAACTCCTAGTCAACTTAGATTGTAAACCACAGGCAGAGTGTGCTTCAGTGCTAGCTGGCTAGCTTTATTTTGGATTTATATCTCTTCTGTAGGATTTATATCTCTTCTCTGAAAACCACGAGCAGTGCTAACTCAGACCAACATACTCTATATATTATATATGTATTCCTCTAGCACTATAGCCTCATTGAATCTGTGTTCTATCTTCCAAAGCAGTGCAATACTATTCTGCCAAATATTTAGTCCCTGTGTAACAAAGATTACTAATTTTCCAACCTGCAGTATCTGAGTCAACATGGCCATCACCCAGTTAGTATTCTAAAGCCACATGGATATTTGTCTCTGTTATGTTCAGCACTCCACTTTAAGGTATCCAAATTAGGTGAGTCTGTGTTTAACAGAAGTAGTGGCTTTAACAGGACAAATATTTTTTTCTCATGTAAAATGCTAGAAGTAGCCAGTCCAGGTCCATAAGGAGGAAGTTATGCTCCATGAAATCCTTAGGAACTCAGGATCTTTCTGTCTTTTTGCTTCACCAATCTTCAAGGTGTTGCCCTTGTCCTTATACCTTTAGAAGCACCACAACACAGAGTGATTTGTCCTGGTTTGCCTGGGACTTTCTTGGTTTTAGCACTGAAAGTCGCATGCCCAGGGAAACCCCTCAGTACTGGGAAAACTGGTATAGTTGTTTGCTACTCTGTATCCACCCCAATTGGATGGACTGCAATACAGTCCCACAAGTTAAGGGCTCATCCTTTCACAAGACTGCCCCCACTTTAGACAGCAGCTGCAAGGGGGTCCCCAGGCCACCTGAATTTCTGACCAATTGGCTACCAGTCTAGGAGGTTCCCACAACTCCACACAGGGGTGATGATTTACTAGAATGATCCACAGAACTCACTGAAAGTATGATATTTATGATTGTAATTTCAAAAGGAGACACATAGGGAGAGGTCTAGAAGAGTCCTGATGCAGAGCTTCCATGGCCAATGCCACGGATTCAAGGGTGCATCACTCTCCCAGCACATGAGTGTGTGCACCAATCAGGAAGCTCCTCTGAGCTTTGGTGTTCAGAGTTTTTATTACATGGGCAAGATTGATTAAATCATTGGCCACATGATTAAACTCAATATCCTGCCCACTGCCCTTTCCCCAGAAGTTGGGTGCTTAAAAGTCTTAGCTTGTGCTTGGTCTTTCTAGTAACCAGCCCCTATCCTGAAGCTCTCTCGGGTTCCACCATGTGTCATTTCATTAGCATAATAGAGATGCTCCTATCACTCAGGAAATCCCTAGGATTTTTGAAGCTCTACGCCAGGAACCTGGGATAAAGACCAGACAAATTATTTACTATACCACAGCCAACCTACTGCCACCATGTCTATATTTCCATCAGCAGGAAAGTGAAAAGTGTCAAAAAGTCACTTTGAGGACATGATCAGAAAACTGTACATATTACTTTTGTTTACAGTCCACTGGCCAGAACTTCAACACTGGCCATTCTAACTATGAGAGAGGTTGGGAAGGGTGGTCTTCATGCTGAGCAGTCATGGGCCTACCTAGAAACCAGAGGTTTTATTATTACAGGAAAGAGGGGGCATAGATATTAAGGTACAGGTCCCAGTCTAAGCCATACTTCTTTCTTTGATAATTTATTAAGCCTACACATTTTCTTTGATGTCCTGTTTTAGCCTGTAGGATGCTACAAGATTGGTATGCAATATTTTCATTGCTTCTCAGTTCCCAGTATTTTGTAATTTCCTTGTGATTTCCTCTATATCCTGTGGGTCACTTAAAGATTGTTTCTTAATTCACAAAACGATATTTTCCCTTTTAGTAAGCATTTTGTTGATTTAAAATTGAATTCTAGGCAGGACAGGAATAAAGACGCAGACATAGAGAATGGACTTGAGGACACAGGGAGGGGGAAGGGTAAGCTGGGATGAAGTCAGAGAGTGGCATGGACATATATACACTACCAAACGTAAAATAGGTAGCTAGTGGGAAGCAGCCACATAGCACAGGGAGATCAGCTCAGTGCTTTGTGACCACCTAGAGGGGTGGGATAATAAAGCAGAAACTAACACACCATTGTAAAGCAATTATACTCCAATAAAGATGTTAAAAAATTGAATTCTATTGCTATCATAGAATATGAACTTACAATATAAATTCTTTGAAATTTATTGACTGTCTTTGAGATTTACTATATGATCAATTTTTTTAAATTTTTGATGTGAGCTAAAAAAATCTCTGTTGTCTGCAAGATTAAAATATGAACTCTCATCACTGTGTTGATCAAATGTCTATATCTATATCCTTTTCCAAAAACATAGGATCATATTGTGTATATTATCTTGCAAAATTCTTTTAAAAATGTAATATTATAGAAATATTTCCATGTAATTACCTACAACTTGGTACACGTCCTTAATTATTTCATCAGGATAAATTCCATGTGTGGAATTGCTCCTTCAAAGGGTAATTTCTTTTTAAATAAATTACTTTCCTTTAATTTCACCTTTATATTACAATTAGGTTATTATATTGATTTCTTTCTTTTCTTTGGCCATGCCATGCGGAATGTGGGATCCTAGTTCCCCAACCAGGGATCAAACCCGCGCCCCCTGCATTTGAAGTGTGGAGTCATAACCACTGGACCACCAGGGAAGTCCCTAAAGGGTATGCTTTTTAAAAAGGCTTCTTCTAATTATTTCCACGATTGTCAGTTTGTCTCCAAGACTGGTCAAACCAATTTTTACTCCCTTCAGTCCTATAGAACATTGTCCATTTCTTACACCATCTTGAGCATTGTGTATCATCATAATTTTATCTTTGCTGATGGTCAGAATACCTCCTTTGGCTAATGAGGAGATAGAAGCTTGAACCTGTACAGCAGTTGGCAAAATAAAGCAGAGGGAGCTCCGGGAATCGATCCTGACTCTAATTTCCTGCCCAGGACAGGGGGTAGAAAAAAGGCAAAATCCAGCTGCGCCTGTCTTTTATATCCAGAATTGTGAATTCTAGAATTTGTTTATTCTCTCCAGCACTGACTGAGCTGAAATTTTGTGAAAGAGATGTCCTTCTCCAGAGGGATGAATCAAACCTGCCAATATCTAAGCCTCATGCAGGACACAGGAGCTTGACAAATATTTTTTAGCCAAATGTATTTTCTTAGCTGGAAGCCAGAGAACAATCAAGTTTCTCTTTTGCTGGCTGTGTAGCTCAGCTGGGTCCTAGGAGCTCTGGTCTCTGCCCAAATGTTTTTAGGATTTTCCTTCGGAAGCTGGCAGCAAAGGGACCACCCACCTATCCCAGTTAAGTTTATTGGTGCAGAAAGTACAATAACAATTGAATGTTCATACTTCTGGTCCCATTTGAGCCTCACACCACCCTGTGAGCTAAGAATGATTATTGTTCCCCTTTCATAAATGAGTACTCTGAGGGTTAAAAAAGGCTAGGGAAATTTTGTTGTTTTACACAGCTAGAAAGAGGCCTTCCCTGACTACCTTCACTGTGTAACCTGCTGTCCCTGGCCAGTCACCATCAACATTACTCTATTTTCTTAATATCACTGATCACAATGTGCAATTATTGCCAACTTTCTTTGTTTACTTATTGTGATAGACAGTCTTCAATATGGCACCCAGTGATCCTCACCTTCCAGTATTCATGCCATTGTGCAGTCTCTTCCTACTTTGAATCATGCTGGTCTGTGTGACAGAATGTAGAAGAAATGACGTATGACTTTCAGGCTTACATCAGAAAGGGCATAACTCTGCCCTGCTTTGGGAATACAGCAGCCTTGCCATGGGGACACTCAAGCATCTCAGGGAGAGACCCACATGAAGAGTAACTGGGGGCTCCTGCCAACAACCAGGATGAACTTGCCAGCCATGTGAATGGCCCACCTTGGGCATGGATCCAACAGTCCATGTGAAGGACTCCCCAGTGAAGCCTTCAGATGACTGCAGCCCAGATAACTTTAACTGCAATCTCACAAAAGACCTGCAGCCGGAACCACCCAGTCAGTCTGCTCCTGAGTGCCTGACCCATATGTGATCCCATCTGAGATACTGGAATTGAAAATGTGAAACATAATAAATGTTTATTGTTGTTTGAAGCAATTTGTTATACAGCAATAGATAACCTAAGACAATCTGTCTATTCCCCCTGGCAGACTGTAAACTCTGTGAGGTCAGGGCCCATGCTCTGATTCACCACTCTCACACCTAGAATGATGACAAGCACACAGCAGCAACTTAATACATATTTAGTAGCTAATGAATCACTGAAAATGGGAGAGAGAGGATGAAAATCTTCATGCTGTCTCCTTACTTCTGGCCCCTTCCCACAGCACTCTATTGCTTCTCTTTCCTCACAGAGTTGAGTCACACAGCCACCTGGGTGGGGGGGGCTTTTTCCTGTTGCCTACACAGCAATTCATCGTTAATTAAACCTTTGCATAAACAGAACAAGGGAGGATGTAAAAGTAATGAGCTGACAGCCCAGTGTGTATTATGTGGGGCTGAGGAGAGAATTTAATTTAGAGAAGAATTATGCAGAGGCGGAAGAGCAGTCCATTAAAACAAACCAACTGTCTGGAAAGAGATAAAACAAAAATGGATTCTGCATCCTGTGAAATAGATAGCGAAGCTGCACATTCAGGGCGCTTTGGGATCTTCAGAGATGAGGCTTAGGATGAGTGGGAAAGGGACACGCTGGGTTGGTGGGGGCAGAAGGGGGCCCCTTCAGTTCTCCCGTGTGAGTTGCAAGATGTGTCTTGCTGGAGCTTAGTTCTCCTACTAGGATTGCTTTACTCAGAACCTATCTGTCTTAGTGTGCGTTTCCCACAGAGTAGACTCTGAGCTGTGGATTCAAGTGCAAGCATTTTACTGGGAGTTGTAAAGAATACAAGTAGATGGGGAGTTAATCTAAAAAGGAAAGGTAGTAAATATAGAATGAGTTATTAATCCAGATACCATACTAGGCAACTGGAGATTAATTCCATGGGGGAAATTTTGAGAGACCTCGAAAAACACACACATCAGATTTATCTCAAAGGGTGAGGGAGCTGAGATAGTTATACCTCCATACTCATCAGGGGATGTTAACTCTCAGGTGCTGGGTGGATACTCACAGTGACAAAAAGCCTGAAGGCAGGCCACTGGCAAAGACGTAGTTGTCAGCACTGGAAGTGAGGCTGATGTGCACAGAAATGGTAAGGGGTCTTGGGGATTATGGCCAGGGCATTGAAGAGAATTGGCTACATCATTCCTGACTTCTGAAGAACTCTGCAAATTTGGCTTGTGGGCCCCCAGATTCCAAAGAACCAGAGGTGCTCACTGACTTCATTGGCCACCTCTATATCCCTAATCAAATCAGTTCCCAAGTTCTGCCACTACTCTTTTGTCATTTTTAATATTCTCTTCATTCTCATTATCTTACTTCATTTTACCTGGATCATTCGTTCACTCCACAAAGACTTATTTCTTGCCCCCTGAGCGATGTGCTGGGGACACAGAGTGAACAAAAACAGATGTGGAAGTGACAGTCTGGCCTTTATTTTTATTTTTTAAATTTTATTTATTTAAAAAAATATTTATTTATTTATTTTTGGCCGCATTGGGTCTTTGTTGCTGTGCGTGGGCTTTCTCTAGTTGCGGCAAGAGGGGGCTACACTTCGTTGCGGCGTGCGGGCTTCTCACTGCGGTGGCTTCTCATTGCGGTGGCTTCTCTTGTTGCGGAGCATGGGCTCTAGGTGTGCGGGCTTCAGTAGTTGTGGCATGTGGGCTCAGTAGTTGTGGCTTGCGGGCTCTAGATCGCAGGCTCAGTAGTTGTGGTACACGGGCTTAGTTGCTCCGTGGAATGTGGGATCTTCCTGGACCAGGGCTCGAACCCATGTCCCCTGCATTGGCAGGTGGATCCTTAACCACTACACCACCAGGGAAGTCCCCCAGCCTGGGCTTTAGAATCCATAGTAACTCTTTAACATGCTCCCAGAAGAAACAAGTTGGAGTACAGGATTTACCAAAACCACTCAACTGTGCAAGGCTCCCAAAATTTAGACTATAGGCCCAGAACATCCCAGGAGATAACAAGCTCCTAACTCAGCCATTCTGTCAGAGGTATTGCAATAACCATGGTTTGGGGAAATCTAATCCTTTTTCTGATTTGTCTACAGCCTGAGTCCTCTTCCTTCTCTAATCCTAAAGTATTTACTGCAAGGAGGCACCAGCATGCTATCACCCTTCCAGAAACTTTATGGGGTAGATATCAAATTAGTACCTTAAAATAAAGCCCAATTCATAATGATATCTATGATATACACTGAAACTAAAAAGAAGTGAAGAAAACAACCATGTTGAATTTTTTAGAGACAAGTTAATGCTCAGTTAATCAGCACATGCCAAGGGAAGAACACAATGTTCATTCATTCATTCATTCATTCAGTGAAGAAACGTTTATTGAGCACTTATTATGTGCCAGGCTCTATGCTAAACACTGAAAACTAGCAATCAATAAAGCAAGATGACATTTGAGGTCAGGAGGGCCAGATCATGTAGGCTTTGGTGAGGCACTTGGATTTGTTCTATGTGAGATGCTATGACCCCAATTCTTCACTCCTCCTTATATGCCATGTAACTTAGTGAAGTAGGAGATAGATGGGCCCCTGGGCCAGACAGCTTGTGTTTGTCAAGTGGAGCAAAACTGAAGTTTTGTCCTTAGCTAGACAAGAACGATGCCCATTTCCCTAGCAGTGGGGAATCTGTTGCAGCAAAAATGGAAATGAGACTTTTCTGATAAACAAGAAAAATAAGGAAACAATGAACAGGCTGGGGAAACAACATAAACAGGCCTGAAAGAGTTAAGCAATCTTGATTATTCTTAGGCTGTTACTACTACCAAACAAACACTTGTAGCTAGACTTGTCTTTCACAAAGCTGATTACTGTCTGACTCCATGTGAATTACCCTTTGCACCTGGCATTTCTTCTCCCCCTATACTCCCTTGTAGCACTCTTCATCTCAGAAAGAAGGCCACGGCCGATAACTTCAGGGACATCAGACCCAGTTGCTGAGCCGCCTGATGCCAGCTTTGGCCATGAATTTGCAGAAGAAAGAAATGCAAGACCTTCATTAATTTGAGCCTTATGCCTACCCCAGACCACGAGCCCCAGGCTATATAACCTTTCCCTATTCCCCAGGGAAGCGGGGCGGGGTTGGGGGGGGGCACAGTGGTTGAGGTGCTAGCTTGCTGTGTTACTCCCTTTGCCAGGCAAAGATTAAAGCCGTTTTCCTCGTTCCTCCAAAACTCTGTCTCCATATTTCTTTTCAGCACCAGCGCACAGAGAACCAAGATTTTGGCATGATTAGCATTGCCTTTCCATACGATTCTGGGCTTGGCCGTGTCACTTGCTTTCAACAATGGTATCTTAGCAAACAGAATTCAAGTGCAGGCTTGAGAAACACTTGCCTGATGAGGCTTACTCACTCTTGCTCCTCTGCCTTGGCCAGCCTGCTGGAGGATGGAACTGTGGAGCAGTGGCAGGAGCAAGCCAATATCCCAGCTGAGGGATCTAACAACGTGCAGCTGACCCCTTGGGTATAGTGCCTGAACCCAACCAAGATCAGCTGAGCCCAACCCAATCAGCAGAACCTCTCATATTCGTGGTTATATCCCACTGGGGTTTTGTGGTTGTTTGCTATCTAGTATTATTGAGGCGATAGATAACAGATACAGACGGAAAATCATTGGAGGGTTTGAAGCTGAGAGAGATATTGTCTTATCAATGTTTTCAAAAGAATTCTCTGGTTGCAGTATAAATAATACATGATAATGTGGCAAGGATAGAATCAGGGAATTTAAAATTATTCAAATATCAATGACAGTCTTTGGGTGGACTCAGAGTACACACTGACATTTTCTTAACATTTTCACGAGAAATTAATAGTTTCATTTGGGGAGGTCCAGGACCTTGCAAATATCATGATAGGATATTGAACACTTAAGCACTCCTATTTCAACTGCAGTCAATGTCTTTTACCTGGGATAACTTCCTTTAATTGTTAAACACCATTTCTTGGGAGAAAACTTCCCTGACACTCCCAGATGAGATTAGATCACCCTGTTGTAAAGCCTTCTCCCAACACTTACCATAATTGCGATACAAATTACATAATTTGTTTAATATCTACCTGATCTCACTGGAAGCTCCAGGAGGGCAGGGACCATGCCTGTCTTCTTTAGTTCTATATCCCTCGCACAGTGCCTAGCACACAGAGGGCTCTCAATAAATATTTATTATGTTAGTGATACAGTGTAACTCCTATTAGAAAAGTTACATACTATATTAGCTAGTGTAGGCTAGGCTGCAGTAATGAACACAATAAAATGTCTTTGCAAATTTTTAATATATAATTTAAAATTTACAGAAAAGTTGCAAGAATTGAACAAAGGATTTCTGTATACTCAATCTGATTCTCCAATTATTACTATTTTATCATATTTGCCTTATTCTTTCTCCCTCTGTGTCTCTCTGTATACTTTTCTGAACCATTTGAGAGTAAGCGCAGATAGCATGGCTAATTGCTTCTAAATACTGCAATACTTCAGTGTGTATTTTCCCCAAACAAAGACTCTTTTACCTGACCCCAGTAGAAATATAAAAACAATGACATTAACATCGATACAGTAATACTATGCAATCCGCAGATTCATTCAAATCTTGCCAATTACCTCAATAAACATCCTTTGTAAGCACCCTTGTGTTTCTGGTCCAGGATCCTGCATTGCATTTAGTTGTCACATCTCTTTAGTCCACTTCAGTCTGGAATAGTCCCTCAGTTTTTTGTCTTTCATACCTTTGACATTTGTAAGGAGCACAGGCCAGATACTTTCTAGAATGTTTCTCAGATTATTCCTTTTGCCTGATGTTTCTTCATGATTAAACAATGGTCATACATTCATTTGTAGATATTAAGCATTGTGAGTTCATGGTGACATCTCCAATTCCAGTTTAGTTCCTAGCCTCCCTCCTTTCCATATTTATATGTTCCTTCTCTGACAGCGAGAAACCTGGCTTGCCTTAGGCCCAATCTGGTTACTTCTTTTCCCAGCTCCCCTGTGTGCAACCAGTCTCCTGATTATACAGACCAGCTCCTCTGCCTTGATTCCTACACATGTCACCCTTATGGTCTGTGTCCTCCCCCATTTCACTGTGGCCTTGCTGGACAACCCCTCTCCAGCACTGCCCCCCGCCCCCGCCGCCCCAGTCCCAACAGGCATGGTGTGAGCCCAAACCCCAATTTCTCAGTGGTCATGCAGGCTAAGTGAACACCCTGACTCCAGACCCCCTCGCTGTTACTGCCAGGTGTTTATTTTTCCCTCACATAACAGTCGTGGGCAGATGGAGAGTTCCATGGTGTTGGAGGAGGTCAGGAAGAGGACATGACCGCAGGTTGACCTGTGAGCTGGACCAGGGCAATCAGAGGCTCCTCCTCCCTCCCCCCTCCGTCTTTGGAATGTAAGTTCCGCCAGCCATTCCCACTGTGGGAGCCATTTTCAAGGACGCAGCCCTGAGAGAGTAAGGTGTTGAGACCATCTGGACGGTGTACGTGGCTGAACCCCATTAAGGCCTCTGTTTAAACATTTAAGATTCTGATGGGCGGGTGCAGAGATCTTGTGGCGCTGGAGACAAGCCTCCTAAGTAAGTTTCCTTGCTTATTAAATCTGCTACCTGCCAATCTGGAGTGGCCACCTCCTTCTGCGGTCTCTCCTTGTAGGCGGACCGGTTTCAGATTTCACCCGAGAAACTCCCGAGGTTCTGGACCAACAGAAATTAATTACACAGATAGCTTGAATTCGACAGGTGAAATCACAGCCTACTACTCTCACTCCTCATCCTGGACTTTCCTGTCCGCAGCCTTATTCTGATTAGAGAAATCCCATCTTAGTGACACTGAGGTTTTCAGGTGGCTCTGGTTCACTTTTTACTGCAAACTTCCCATCTTTCCCTGTCCCCACCTCCTTTAATAGGAGAGACTCTTTAATCTGACCAATCCCCCGTGCAGGGTTGTTGTGTGTGGACTTCTGCCTTTAAAATTGCCTTTTAACTTTCTCTTCCAGGTTTAGGCAGCATGGAACAGTATTACCAAGATGGGATTTGGAGTCGCAGAGTTCTGGGTTCAAATTCCAGCGGCACTGCTTCCTGGCTGTGTGACCCTGGGTGAGTCACTTCCCTCTTCTGAACCTTATTTCCTTACCTGTAAAAAATAGTCTACTTCATAGGGTGGTGGTTAGGATTAGATAATATAATATGTAGAAAGTGCTCAATTCAATTCAATGCTGGCAGTTGCTCCTTTGTTGGTCCACTTGTTCTAATAAGGATGTTGGAATGTGCCATCCACATAGTAAACGTTTTAATATGTTGTACAAATGCAATGGATTAAAAATTATGCTGAAAGCCCTCCCCTAACCTTGGCTGCCAGTAACTGACCTGTCCACCCGTGAGCATGCACTCACCTGAACATGGGCAGGAATCTGCACCAGCCACCCTCCCTCTGAGTGTCGCACCGGCAGGCATCCCAGACTTTAGCTGTGGAGCAGTAGAGCAGCCAGTGTCTCTGGAGCCCCCAGGCAGGACCAGCATCAGAGATGAGGGGTCTTTTAATTGAGACTCTGGCAGTGAAGAAGATCTCATTATAAGGCAGACCTTGGAGCAAGTGTTTGAAGGCTTGGGGAGGGCAGGGTACTCCTGTTGGGAAGACCGCTCTTGCCGGTCAGGACTCGGCTCTGATAGGTACCAAGGAGGCTGTCAAAACTCCCTCTGAACCTGAAGTTGGACACAAGGACCGGTGTTTCCTGATAACCAACCACCCATGCAGGTCTAACTGCCTGGCTCCCTCCTTGGAGCTGGTGCCTGCGTCTCCCCTTCCTGCCCACCCCTGTTTAACTTGGGGGCAGGGTGGAGAGAGAGGACTTGGGGAACCCCAGCCCTTACTGGAGTATCAGCACATGCTGGCTAAGGCTGGAAGTTACATGCACCCTCCGATGCTGCCCATGAGATACTCAGAGATCGTGGATTGATTTTTAGATGATGGACCATTTAATGGGCCTCCTCAGGTGTGAGTGGGAAAACTCAGGACCACTGGATTTGAACCTGGCTTAATGGGGTGGTTTGGGCTGATGACTCCCCTTTCTTCCATGCTGGGAGGAGAAAGCAGCAGGCAAATTAACCTCATAGGCTGACTTGAAATTACCGTGACCACTGACAGTTACACTGAGCTGAGTGAAAAGGCAGGCCCTCGTTGCCTTGTGAACCTGGCGGTGTGGATATGGAAACCAGAATTCTGCTATCCCTCTGGTTCCCTGGGGACAGGAGGTGTCCGCTGGGAGTAGAGGGGCCAGGCCAGACTGGGGGTGTGCAGGTAAAGAGGTAGAAAACACGAGCTTTGGTAGGTGAGGTTAGGAGATGAGCTGGGAAAATCCCGCTTCCTGAGGTGGAGACTGAGTCTCCATTCTCAGCTGGGCTCAGACTTGAGCCGCCAGGAACCCTTCCTTCTGGAGATGTTCCCCTCCCCGGGGTTCAGAGCTGGCTGGGGCCAGGGTGGTGTCTTATGTATTCCCTCAGCAGAAATCAACAGTTTAGCTTAGCCGAGAAAACTCCTAGCAGAATGGGGTCCTGGCTGACTTCAACCCTCAGATACGTCTGCGGCAGCACAGAACAGCAGCAGGGCTTGTGAGCCAGCTGTGCTCTGACTTGTGCACGTTTGGACCTCTCATGTTTCCCTGACATGAAAAATGGCATGAATGATGATGATGCTATTCCCACTTACCTATAAGGCTCTTTTGAAGGTGAAAAATAATAATGACCTGTGGAAACATTTTATAGTCTTTGCTGCCTTCAGACCCAGGAGGCTTGGTGGACCTCCACTTCAGGGAACAGTGGCTGGTGGTGGCCCCTTCTTCTAGGGTCAAATGCAAGGGTCTAATCTGGAGACCTAAGGCTGGCTTGATGCATCTTCGGTTTCCTGCTTTCTCTATTTCTCTGTGTTATCGTAGGTCAGCTCCCCTGGCCCCAATTAAATTGTCACCTCTGTCTGAGGTGGGGACCATATCTCACTCATTTCTGCAGCTTGGTTCCTCCTCCTGCCCCTCCACTCTTTCCTACCCTGTGCCCTTTCTGGGGCACACACAGAACGTGATCCCTGCTAGGAATGCAATGATTATTACTTGCATTTTAAAATCTAACCAAGATTTATACTTATCTCAACGTCTCTGGCTCTTGTCTCTTTTGAGGGGGCCTCGCAGGAGCAGAGCCTGAGAGGATTCGAGGCCAAGGATTGTCTTTAGGAGGTGATCCCAGAAGCACCAGTAGGGGAGGGAAAGCGAGACGGTGGGGTGGGGGGAAAGATGGCAGTAAAGGGTGCAGGGTTGAGAAAATTACCACTGCGGGCAGCTGGGGCTCGGCCCTGCTGGGGAGCTCTGGGAGCCAGTGCAGAACAAGCCTCATTGTTGCTCCCCCTCCCCCAAGGAACAAGGGCGCTGGGGTAGTTATCTCTTAATGCCCATCAGTGTTGGAGGAGGTCATTGAGAGGATGTGACTGCAGGTTGACCCTTGAGCTGGACCCGGGCAATTAGAGGCTCCTCACCCCTCCCCTGTCCTTGGAATGTGTGTTCTGCCCACTGTTCCCACAATGGGAGCTGTTCCAAGGACACAGCCTTGAGAGAGTAGTGTGTGTTTAGATCATCTGGATGGTTGTGTGTGACTGAACCCTGCTAAGGCCTCGACATAAGCTTTAAGATTCTGCTGGGTGGGGAAGGAGATCCACCATCTTGCAGCGCACAAGACAAGCCTCGTATATAAGTTCCCTTGCCACCTGCCAGTCTGGGGCGGTCTCTCCTTACCCTCTGTGTACAAGGACTAGTTGCAGATTTCACCCTGGAAGCTCCCAAGTTTGCAAACCTACAGTCAGGTCAAGGGCTGTTGGGGACATCAAGTCCCTGGGCTGGGCTGTAGTTCATGAACTTCAGGGGCTGTCAGAAGCACTCGGCGGTGGTGATGGTGGTGTGGGGGAGGGGAGTGTGTGTTAAAAGTGCAGATTCAGGCTTCCAACCTGGAGGTGTCTAACTTGGGAGGCATAAGGGGCCTGGAAATCTGCATTTCTAAGAACATCCGCACCCCCCCCCACCGCAGGTGATTCTGATGACTCTTCTTTAAGACAGAAGGGTCATTTGTCTAGAGCGCTTTGCTTCGAGCAATGGTCAGCAAACGTTCTCTGTAAAAGAATGTATAGTGACGATACTAGGTCACGTGGTCTCTGCAGCCGCTACTCAACTCTGCTATTGCCGTGTGCAAGCAGCCACAGACAATATGTAAACAAGTGGGTGTGGCTGTGCTACAATCAGGCTTTATTTACGAAAGCAGGGGGCAGGCTGGGTTGGGTCTGTGGGTCATGGTTTGCCAATCCTAGTCTAGAGGAAAGAACATGGACTTCAGAATTAGGCTCAAGTTTGCCTCCTGGCTTTGCTGCCAATCAGCTGTGCAATTTCTAGGTGAGTCACAGTTTCTCTGACGCTCACGTTCCTCATGTGGATAATGCAGATGAAAATTGCCAACTCTCCGAGTTGTTTTGAGGATAAATAGCATATACATAATTCCTGCTATATTGAGGGGCTTAACCATGGCAGATTTCCCTATCTCCCCCTCCACTTCCTCCATGCCTGAAAGCCCATGGCTGATTTGCTTGGTGGGTAACTCACCAGGTGAACAAGGCTGAATTTGTAAGCTTAGACCCATGTGATTCCTCATAACTCTGCCAGACTCCAGGGCCACTGAGATGACCCCCTTGGTCCAGGCCATCAGTTCAGATCTGAGGTGAATGGCAGGCAGAGAAGCTACAGGTGAGAAGGTAGTCTGACGATGCCTGGATCTGAGCCACACACTGTTTTACAAGAGTCTCAACCACTCAGTTTGGCTCTGAGCTGCCCAGGCAAGTGGGAAGGCATGTCTGACATGAACCACAGGAACCATGGAGGAAACACAAACCAGCCCCCCAGGAGAGTTACACTTCTCGTCCTGATAATGAAGGTCATGGTGGATAAGGCCACTAGCCCTATCATTAGATCAAAGACAATACTGGATTTCATGGGCTTTTTCTTAAGTCCCATAGGATAGGAAAGTGGGCTGGATGCCACAGGGAAGTTCAATAAAAGCAATTCTTTGAGGGCCAAATCAGCATGGTCCTTTCATTCTCTGATGATGTGGCCTAACTCAAGGACGGCAGTTAGAATACCAGGAGGATAGAATGGGTGCTGTAGCCTTCAGACGCTCTTCCACAAATACCGAGCTCTTGATAATGACTGAGTGGCAGTGAGTTGGAAGTCAATTATTTGGGAAGTGACGATTTTATGAAGCTCATTAAGGACAGAGCTGTGTGCTTTCGACTGTCCACTGGGCTGGGGCAGCCTGATGAACTCTAATGAAGGTGCAGGATCTTTTCAAGGATCCAGACCTAAATAAAAGGCCGCCCCCCTCCCTAGTGAGGTAAGCCTAGGACATTCCTATTGGCAGGGTCAAGGGTCTTAGACCACCCTATAATTTTACACGATTTTAAACATGGGGCTTATGAAATGTCCAATTCAGACATAAGAGATTTCAAAACATCTAACTTTAAACAAAATAACTTTCTAGGGAGTCTTCCAAGATAAACTGGTTTTGAAATATGTAAATGCGTTGACTTGTATGAGTTAACTTTTATTATGTATCAAACTACCCAATACTTTAGTGTCTA
The DNA here is from genome assembly GCF_002837175.3 of Physeter macrocephalus. Classification (NCBI taxonomy): domain Eukaryota; kingdom Metazoa; phylum Chordata; class Mammalia; order Artiodactyla; family Physeteridae; genus Physeter; species Physeter macrocephalus. Next base: position 16,954,627 of record NC_041227.1, on the reverse strand, counting down.
AAATTGATAAGCATTTACTTAGCTCACAGATTACAGGTATGCAGGGCCCAGTGAGCCTTTCTTCTGGTGTCTGCTGGGCTCAGTCATGTGTCTGCAGTTGACTGCTAGGCTGGCTGGAAGCCGACTGGTCTGGGATGGCTTCAGTTGGGATGCTTTCTCTTGTTTCACGTGGTCTCTCATCCTCCAGTGGACTGAGTGTTGTTCACACGAGGTGTGGTTAGGGTTCCAATAAGAAACTATGAAGTCTTGAGACCTTGTCTTGGAATTGGCACAGCATCACTTCTGCCATGTTCTTATATTTCATTGAAATGTTTATTTTGAGATAATTGTAGATTTATATGCAGTTGCAAGAAATAATACAGAGAGATCTGTGAACACTTTATCCAGTTCCCCATGGTAATGGCTTACAAAACTATAGTAGAATGCTACAACCAGGATACTGACCTTGATACATGTCCAACACCACAAAGATCCATCCATTTTTTTCTCTTTTTTAAATTGAAGTATAATTGATGTACAATATTATATGTTACAGGTGTACAATATAGTGATTCACAGTTTTAAAGGTTATACTCCATTTATAGTTATTATAAAATATCAGATATACTCCCTGTGTAGTACAATATATCCTTGTAGTTTATTAATCCCCTCCCCTTCCCCCTATTCTGCCCCTCCCCCCTTCCTTCTCCCCACTGGTAAGAACTAGTTTGTTTTCTGTATCTGTGAGTCTGTTTCTTTTTTGTTATATTCACTAGTTTGTTGTGTTTTTTAGATTACACATATGAGTGATATTATATAATATTTGTCTTTCTGCATCTGACTTATTTCACTTAGCATAATGTCCTCCATCTATGTTGCTGCAAATGGCAAAATTTCATTCTTTTTTATGGCTGAGTAATATATATAACCACATTTTCTTTATGCGTTCATCTGTTGATAGACACTTACGTTGCTTCCATATCTTGGCAATTTAAAATAATGCTGCTATGAACATTGGGGTGCATGTATCTTTTTGAGTTAGTATTTTTGTTTCTTTCAAAGATCCATTTATTTTATAACCATGTCCACTTCCCTCCTTCCCTCATCCCTTCCTTTATCCCTGGCAACCACTAATCTGTTCTCAATTTCTATAATTTTGTCATTTTAAGAATGCTATATAAATGGAACCATAAACTATGTAATACTTTGGGATTGACTTTATGCACTGAGTATAATTCTCTAGAGAGTCATTAAGATTGTTGCATGAATTAATATTTTATTCGTTGTTATTGTTTTACTTTTTACTATTATTTATTTATTTTTTAATATCTTTATTGGAGTATCATTGCTTTACAACGGTGTGTTAGTTTCTGCTTTATAACAAAGCGAGTCAGCTGTGCATATACATATATCCCCATATCTCCACCCTCTTGCATGTCCCTCCCATCCTCCCTATCCCACCCCTCTAGGTGGTCACAAAGCACTGAGCTGATCTCCCTGTGCTATGCAGCGCTTCCCACTAGCTATCTGTTTTCCATTTGGTAGTATATATAAGTCCACGTCACTGTCACTTTCTCACTTTGTCCCAGCTTACCCTTCCCCCTCCCCGTGTCCTCAGATTGATTCTCTATGTCTGTGTCTTTATTCCTGTCCTGCCCGTAGGTTCTTCATAACCATTTTTTTTTAGATTCCATATATATGTGTTAGCATATGGTATTTGTTTTTCTCTTTCTGACTTACTTCACTCTGTATGACAGACTCTAGGTCCATCCACCTCACTACAAATAACTCAATTTCGTTTCTTTATATGGCTGAGTAATAGTCCATTGTATATATGTGCCACATCTTCGTTTAATGGCCATTCTGACTGGTGTGAGGTGATATCTCATTGTAGCTTTGATTTGCATTTCTCTAATGATTAGTGATGTTGAGAATTCTTGCATAGGTTTGTTGGCAATCTGTATGTCTTCTTTGGAGAAATGCCTGTTTAGATCTTCTGCCCATTTTTGGATTGGGTTGTTTGTTTTTTTGATATGGAGCTGAATGAGCTGCCTGTAAATTTTGGAGATAAATCCTTTGTCAGTTGCTTCATTTGCAAATATTTTCTCCCATTCTGAGGGTTGTCTTTTGGTCTTGTTTATGGTTTCCTTTACTGTGCAAAAGCTTTTAAGTTTC
>NC_041227.1:16906882-16951510 GCF_002837175.3 Physeter macrocephalus | reverse complement strand
GCCTTACATTTAGGTCTTTAATCCATTCTGAGTTTATTTTTGTGTATGGTGTTAGGGAGTGTTCTAATTTCACTCTTTTACATATAGCTGTCCAGTTTTCCCAGCACCACTTATTGAAGAGGCTGTCTTTTCTCCATTGTCTATTCTTGCCTCCTTTATCAAAAATAAGGTGACCATATGTGTGTCGGTTTATCTCTGGGCTTTGTATCCTGTTTCATTGATCTATATTTCTGTTTTTGCAACAATACCATACTGTCTTGATTACTGTAGCTCTGTAGTATAGTCTGAAGTCTGGAAGCCTTATTCCTCCAACTCCGTTTTTCTTTCTCAAGATTGCTTTGGCTCTTCAGGGTATTTTGTGTTTCCATACAAATTGTGAAATTTTTTGTTCTAGTTCTGTGAAAAATGCCATTGGTAATTTGATAGGGATTGCATTGAATCTGTAGATTGCTTTGGGTAGTATAGTCATTTTCACAATATTGATTCTTCCAATCCAAGAACATGGTATATCTCTCCATCTGTTTGTATCATCTTTAATTTCTTTCATCAGTGTCTTACAGTTTTCTGCAAGCAGGTCTTTTGTCTCCTTAGGTAGGTTTATTCCTAGGTATTTTATTCTTTTTGTTACAATAGTAAATGGGAATGTTTCCCATTTACTATTATTAATTTCTCTTTCAGATTTTTCATCATTAGTGTATAGGAATGCAAAAGATTTCTGTGCATTAATTTTGTATCCTGCTATGCTACCAGATTCACTGATTAGCTCTAGTAGTTTTCTGGTAGCATCTTTAGGATTCTCTATGTATAATATCATGTCATCTGCAAACACTGACAGTTTTACCTGTTCTTTTCTGATTTGGATTCATTTTATTTCTTTTTCTTCTCTGATTGCTGTGGCTAAAACTTCCAAAACTATGTTGAATAATAGTGGTGAGAGTGGGCAATCTTGTCTTATTCCTGATCTTAGAGGAAGTAGTTTCAGTTTTTCACCATTGAGAATGATGTTGGCTGTGGGTTTGTCATATATGGCCTTTATTATGTTGAGGAAAGTTCCCTCTATGCCTACTTTCTGGAGAGTTTTTAATCATAAATTGGTGTTGAATTTTTTCGAAAGCTTTTTCTGCATCTATTGAGATGATCATATGGTTTTTATCCTTCAATTTGTTAATATGGTGTATCACATTGATTGTTTTGTGTATATTGAAGAATCCTTGCATTCCTGGGATAAACCCCACTTGATCATGGTGTTTTTGGTATCAGGGTGATGGTGGCCTCGTAGAATGAGTTTGGGAGTGTTCATCCCTCTGCTATATTTTGGAAGAGTTTGAGAAGGATAGGTGTTAGCTCTTCTCTAAATGTTTGATACAATTCACCTGTGAAGCCATCCGGGTTGGGCTTTTGTTTGTTGGAAGATTTATAATCACAGTCTCAATTTCAGTGTTTGTGATTGGTCTATTTATGTCTTCTATTTCTTCCTGGTTCAATCTTGGAAGGTTGTGCTTTTCTATGAATTTGTCCATTTCTTCCAGGTTGTCCTTTTTACTGGCATATAGCTGCTTGTAGTAATCTCTCATGATGCTTCTTATTTCTGCAGTGTCAGTTGTTACTTCTCCTTTTTCATTTCTAATTCTATTGATTTGAGTCTTCTCCCTTTTCTTCTTGATGAGTCTGGCTTATGGTTTATCAATTTTGTTTATCTTCTCAAAGAAACAGCTTTGGTTGGGCTTTTGTTTGTTGGAAGATTTATAATCACAGTCTCAATTTCAGTGTTTGTGATTGGTCTATTTATGTCTTCTATTTCTTCCTGGTTCAATCTTGGAAGGTTGTGCTTTTCTATGAATTTGTCCATTTCTTCCAGGTTGTCCTTTTTACTGGCATATAGCTGCTTGTAGTAATCTCTCATGATGCTTCTTATTTCTGCAGTGTCAGTTGTTACTTCTCCTTTTTCATTTCTAATTCTATTGATTTGAGTCTTCTCCCTTTTCTTCTTGATGAGTCTGGCTTATGGTTTATCAATTTTGTTTATCTTCTCAAAGAAGCAGCTTTCAGTTTTATTGATCTTTGCCATTGTTTCCTTCTTTTCTTTTTCATTTATTTCTGATCTGATCGTTATGATTTCTTTCCTCCTGCTAACTGGGGTTTTTTGTTCTTCTTTCTCTAATTGCTTTAGGTGTAAGGTTAAGTTATTTATTTGAGGTGTTTCTTGCTTCTTGAGGTAGGATTGTATTGCTATAAACTTCCCTCTTAGAACTGCTTTTGCTGCCTCCCATAGGTTTTGGGTCATTTGTTTCTAGGTATTTTTTGATTCCCTCTTTGATTTCTTCAGTGATCTCTTGGTTATTAAGTAGTGTATTGTTTAGCTTCCATGTGTTTATATGTTTTACAAATTTTTTTCCCTGTTATTGATATCTAGGCTCATAGAATTGTTGTCAGAAAAGATACTTGATACTCTTCCAATTTTCTTAAATTTACCAAGGCTTGATCTGTGACCCAAGATATGATCTATCCTGGAAAATGTTCCATGAGCACTTGAGAAGAAAGTGTATTCTGTTGTTTTGGATGGAATGTCCTATAAATATCAATTAAGTCCATCTTGTTTAATGTATCATTTAAAGCTTGTGTTTCCTTATTTATTTTCGTTTTGGATGATCTGTCCATTGATGAAAGTGGGGTGTTAAAATCCCCTACTATGATTGTGTTACTGTTGATTTCCCCTTTTATGGCTGTTAGCATTTACCTAATGTATTGAGGTTCTCCTATGCTGGATGCATAAATATTTACAATTGTTATATCTTCTTCTTGGATTGATCCCTTGATCCTTGGATTGATCCCTTGATCATTATGTAATGTCTTTCTGTAATAGTCTTTGTTTTAAAGTCTATTTTGTCTGTTATGAGAATTGCTCCTCCATCTTTCTTTGATTTCCACTTGCATGGAATATCTTTTTCCATCTCCTCACTTTCAGTCTTTATGTGTCCCTAGGTCTGAAGTGTGTCTCTTGTAGACAGCATATATACGGGTCTTATTTTTGTATCCATTCAGCCAGTCTATGTCTTTTGGTTGGAGTATTTAATCCATTTACATTTAAGGTAGTTATCAATATGTATGTTCCTATTACCATTTTCTTAATTGTTTTGGATTTGTTATTGTAGGTCTTTTCCTTCTCTTGTGTTTCCTGCCTAGAGAGTTTCCTTTAACATTTGTTATAAAGCTGGTTTGATGGTGCTGAATTCTCTTAGCCTTTGTTTGTCTCTAAAGGTTTTAATTTCTCCATAAAATCTGAATGAGATCCTTGCCTGGTAGAGTGATCTTGGTTGTAGGTTTTTCCCTTTCGTCACTTTAAATATGTCCTGCCACTGTCTTCTGGGTTGCAGTGTTTCTGCTGAAAGATCAGCTGTTAACCTTATGGGGATACCCTTATATGTTATTTGGTGTTTTTCCCTTGCTGCTCTTAATATTTTTTCTTTGTATTTAAATTTTGATAGTTTGATTAATATGTGTCTTGGTGTGTTAGTCTTTGTTGAGTAGTATTCCATGGTATGTATGTATCACAGTTTGTATAGCTGTTGACCCATTGAAGGACCTCTGGGTTGTTTCCAATTTTTGTCTATCATAAATAAAATCTCCATAAACTTTTGCATGTATATTTTTATGCGAATGTAATTTTTTACTTCTCTTGGATTAATGCCCAGGTGTATAATTGCTAGGTTGTATGGCAGTTACATGTTCAGTTTTTTTTTTTTTCAAAGAGACTGCCAAAGACATGTAGGATTCCCATGTACAATCTATTGACACCCAAGTTCCCTTCCCACATTCCTTTGATAAATGCAAAGTGCCAGGCCAACCTAGATTCAAAGAGTGAAAGAACGGACTCTATCTCTTGATGATAGAGCTTCAAAGTGACACTGAAAAATGATGTGAATACAGGGAGGAAATAATTGTGATCCCTTGCTTTAATGATTCTGGTTATCAGTGGGAATAACTACCAAAAGCTATTAGTAGTTACCAAAAGAATGGCTTTGATTTGGAACAGTTGATATTAAGTTATTTCTGCTGTCAGTGATTTCCTAGCAGGGACGGTTGTACAATAAGGGCTCTTAGTATGGTGACATCAAAACCATATTATCAATTTACAAGAGAATGTCTATCTTTTTGCCCTCGGTAGTTAGTAGATATATGTCTATCTCACCCAAAGGCAGATTTAAATTACTGAAATACAAGTCAAAAAGAAAGATGGCTAGACCATATCCTGTTTTGTTCCCCAGTGAAAATTGTACTCATTCTATTGGCCTGACCCTCATATTGATAGTATTAGGGACTGATTCTACATGAGCATAAATAACTAGAGATATATACTAATCTTATGTAGTCTATGGCCAGTTCCTATATACAGAGGAAAGGGCAACAAAAACTGCAAACAGTCATATGTTATATTACCAGATTTCCCAAAGGGTGGGCTTACCAGATTTCTGTACTAGGTGTTAAAGAGTGTAGTCAATGTAGAATAAATGGACTCAGTGATTATGTCTCATAAGAATATTGGCCTGCAAAGATGATAGGGGCCCATCTTTTCAAGGGTAAGAAAAGTAAAGTATGTTGGTAAGAGTGAGTTTTCTAATCAGAGCACCCTCAAATGGTCCTGGAAGCAAGAGATATTCCATAAGTATTTTTCAGAGTTTTAGCTTTTCAATGAATTTTATTTTGTGAAGGAAAACAGTGAGGAAACAGGCAGAAAGAACACCTGGGTCAGAAGTTCAAGGCACTTGACGTTGTTTTTAAAGGAAAGCATCACCCACTGTTTTGGCTTCCCTGTCTCTTGTATTGAAAACCCATCTTGGGTTATTGTGACACAGGTTTCCCATTGTGCCTATTTAGGACCCCATGTTCTGCTTTTTCCTGCTCTCCAAATGTAGCTCTCATCTCTTCCCAAGATGCATGCATTTCCATGAGTGTGTGCTTTCTTTCCTTTTCTTTTTATAAAACGATTTGATTTAAGTTCAAAAGAGCACAATTCAGTTTCACTCTTTTTTTTTTTTTTTTTTTTTTGCGGTACGCGGGCCTCTCACCGTTGTGGCCTCTCCCGTTGCGGACCACAGGATCTGGACGCTCACTGGCCATGGCTCACGGGCCCAGCCGCGTGGGATCCTCCCAGACCGGGGCGCGAACCCGGTTCCCCTGCATCGGCAGGCGGACGCGCAACCACTGCGCCACCAGGGAAGCCCCAAAAGAAGCTTTTAGATAGTGATTATCTGCTCTACAAAATGACTCACATCTTTATTTCCTTTGCAAAAACTTTTCCCTCTGATCACAGTCTGCAATGTGAGTACACCAACTTGCTCTTTAAAGAAGTCTGGAAAACCAGGCAACAGGATCTCTACACAATCTGTGGGGTTGTAAGGATGAGACACTGACAACCGTTTAGTTGTTATCTCTCAATCTTTAGATGTCTCATGGCTCTAAATACCATCACCGCCCTGATGGCTGTCAAATTTATACCTCTAGTCCACACTTCTTCCTGGAACCTCAGTGTCTCTACCTGTCTACTCAACCTCTCCACTTGAATGTCTAATAGACGTCAAGCTCAGCAAGTAAAAGATAAAAATCCCAGATTTCTGCCTTCAAAATAGCTTCTTCTACAACTCAATTATTCCAAGCTACTCATAATGTCTTCTACCTCACACTCCACAACTAATATATCAACAAATCTTATCAGCGCTACTTCTAAAATATGTCCAGAATTCAATTCAGTTTTCATCACCTCAATTGCGACCACTCTTGGCCCAAACCACTACTCGCTACGGCCTGGATTACTGAAACAACTTCCTAACTGATAACACTCTTCACCAACTAACACACAGTTATTTTCACCTGGCTCCCTCTATAACGTCTGGGAGACCGAGGACTTGTCTTTCACTTAGTGCCATGAACCCCAGTGCAATCTCGCAGACGCTCCATAAAATAAATACTTACTGGAAACAATAAATAAGTATTGTATACCACCACATGTACAGTAATTAATTTAAAGAGAGATTTGGGCATGAGAAAATTGACGGTTAGGAGACTTCTAGTACAAACCAAAAACCGCTAGAACAAAACAGTAATGGAAAGTGGGGTCAGCTGGTTGAAGCAGGTTCCACAAGCTGTCCCGGTTTCCTTAAGCAGACATGTTTTCCATATAAGCCAACATCCCTCTATTTTGGAATACTGTGGGTGGAAAGCTTCTCGCTCCACTCGACACCTCACCCTTAGCCGGTAGCCTAATCGTCTCATCCTCGTCCTGCTTCGGCGACGGGCTTCGGCGACGGGCGAGCCCACGCGGCTTCGGGTTGGAAGACGCATTTGGGCATCCTCCAGGCCCTCAAGAATGACACTGGATCCTAGGCCACACGGGCGACTTTAATCGGATAGGTAAAGGGACATACTTCTTGTTGACCTTCTCCACTGTACAAGTAACTTAAAATCAAAAGGCAGGGAATAAACCTTCAAAGACAGAATGTGGCCTCTCCCGTTGCGGACCACAGGATCTGGACGCACAGGCTCAGTGGCCATGGCTCACAGGCTTAGCTGCTCTGCAGCATGTGGGATCTTCCAGGACCGGGTCACGAACCCGTGTCCCCTGCATCGGCAGGCAGACTCTCAACCACTGCGCCACCAGGGAAGCCCCAGTTTCACTCTTTATGACCAGAAAAATAATTTTGAATCTTATGGCATAAATATCCATATATTAGTTATACACAGGAAACATAACCTTACAAAATGTATCTGCCAAGTAAAAAGTATCAATTGTTGTAGCTGTTATCATTAACATATACCACTTGTTGTGAATCTAGTCTATGCTCTTAAAAATTTTTTTTTTAAATAAATTTATTTATTTTATTTATTTTTATTTTTGGCTGTGTTGTGTCTTTGTTGCTGCACGCAGGCTTTCTCTAGTTGCAGTGAGTGGGGGCTACTCTTTGTTGCAGTGCGCGGGCTCCTCATTGCGGTGTCTTCTCTTATTGCAGAGCACGGGCTCTAGGCATGGGGGCTTCAGTAGTTGCAGCACTTGGGCTCAGTAGCTGTGGCTTGCGAGCTTTAGAGTGCAGCCTCAGTAGTTGTGGCGCACAGGCTTAATTGCTCCGTGGCATGTGGGATCTTCCCGGACCAGGGCTCGAACCCGTGTCCCCTGCATTGGCAGGTGGATTCTTAACTACTGTGCCACCAGGGAAGCCCTTTTAAAAATTTTTATTGAAATATAACTGAATTATAATATTATAGTAGTTTCAAGTATAAACATAATAATTCCATATTTTTATAGATTACATTCCATTCAAAGTTATTATAAAATGTTGACCATGTACCCTGTGCTCTACATTATATCCTTGTAATTTATTTATTTTATACCTAGTAGTTTGTACCTCTTAATACCTTGACCTATTCCACCCCCCCCACTCCCCTGAGGTAACTGGTAGTTTGGTCTCTGTATCTGTGAATCTGTTTCTGTTTGTTATGTTTGTTCATTTGTTTTATTTTTTAGTTTCCACATATAAGTGAAAACATGCAGTATCTGTCTTTCTCTGTCTGACTTATTTCACTTAGACATAATACCCTCTAGGTCAATGCACATTGTCTCAAATGGCAAATTTTCATTTTTTATGGTTGAGTAGTATTCCATTGCGTGTATATGTATATGTATATATACATACCACATCTTCTTAATCCATTCATCTGTTGATGGACACTTGCTTCCATATCTTGGCTATTGTAAATAATGCTGCTATGAACATTGCTGTGTATATATCTTTTTGAATTAGTGTTTTTGTTTTCTTTGGATAAATACCCAGGAGTGGAATTGCTGGATTGTATGGTGGTTATAGTTTTAATTTTTTGAGGAACTTCCATACTGTTTTACATAGTGGCTGTACCAATTTACATTCCCACCAACAGTACACAAGGGTTCCCTTTTCTCCATATCTTCACGAACACTTCTTATTTGTCGTCTTTTTGACAGTAGCCATTCTGAAAGATGTGAGCTGTTATCTCATTATAGTTTTGATTTGCATTTCCCTGATGATTAGTGGTGTTGAACATCTTTTCATGTGCCTGTTGGCCATCTGCATGTCTTTGGAAAAGTACTTATTCAGGTCGTCTGCCTATTTTTTAAATTGGATTCTTTTTGATATTGAGTTTTATGAGTTCTTTATGTATTTTGGATATTAACCCTTTATCTGCAATATCACTTATAAATATCTTTTCCCATTCAGTAGATTGCCTGTCTGTTTTGTTTATGCTTTCCTTCACTGTGCAAAAGCTTTTATATTTGATTAGGTCCCATTGTTTATTTTTGCTGTTGTTGCCCTTGCCTGAGGAGGCAGATCCAATAAATACTACTAAGACCAATGATAAAGATCATACTGCCTATATTGTCTTCTAGGAGTTTTATGGTTTCAAGTCTTACATTTAAGTCTTTAATTTGTTTTAAGTTAATTTTTGTATATGGTATGGGAAAACTTCCAGTTTTATTCTTTTACATGTAGCTGTCTAGTTTTCCCAGCACCACTTATTGAAGAGACTCTCTTTTCCCCATTGTATATTTTTGCCTCCTTTGTTGTAGATTAATTGACCATATGTTCATAGGTTTATTTCTGGGCTCTCTATTGTGTTCCATTGATCTATGTATCTGTTTTTGTGTCAGTGCCATACTGTTTTGATTACTGTAGCTTTGTAGTATAGTCTGAAGCCAGGGAGGGTGATACCTACAGCTTTGTTCTTTTTACTCAAGATTGCTTTGGCTATTTATTGTGGTTCTATACAAGTTTTAGGATTATTTGTTCTAATTCTGTGAGAAATGCCATTGGTATTTTAATAGGGATTGCAGTGAATCTTTATATTGCTTTGGGTAGTATGGACATTTTAACACTATTTATCCTTATAATCTATGAACACAGATATATTTCCATTTATCTCTAATGTTTTACTCTCTCCTTTCACATTTTATATTTTGGTATCATATTTTACATCTTTATGTGTATCCTTTAACTGTGTATTGTAGTTATAGTTGACTTTACAATTATTGTCTTTTAATTTTTTACTAGTTTAAGTGGTTGATTCACTGCCTTTGTTGTATATTTACCTTTACCAGTGAGATTTTTTTCCTTCATCTATTTTCTTATTTCTTGTTATGGCCTTTTCTTTTTTGCTTAAAGAAGACCCTTTAATATTTCTTGTAGGGCTGATTTAGTGGTGATGAACTCTTAGTTTTTGCTTGTCTGGGAAACTCTTTATCTTTCCTTCAGTTCTGAATGATAAGTTTGCTGGGTATAGTATCCTTGGTTGTAGGATTTTCCCCCCACAGCACTTTAAATATATCATGCCACTCCCTTCTGGCTTGCAGAGTTTGTGCTGAATAATCAGGTGATAGCCTTATAGGAGTTCCCTTGTATGAAACACTGTTTTTCTCTTGCTGCCTTTAAACTTCTCTCTTTATGTTTAACTTTTGCCATTTAAAATATCATATGTCTTGGTGTGGGTCTCTTTGGATTCATCTTGTTTGGGACTCTGTACTTCTTGGACCTGGATGTCTGTTTCTTTCTTCAGGTTAGGGAAGTTTTCAGCCATTATTTCATCAAAATAAGTTTTCTGCCCTTTTCTCTCTCTTCTTCTTATGGGACCCCTATAATGTGAATAGTGTGCTTGATGTTGTGTCCTAAAAGTTCCTTAAACTATCCTTATTAAAAAAAGTAAATATAAATAAAAATATAAATATATATATATACTTATATATATATATATACTTATATATATATATATAAGTATATATATATAAATATATATATATTTGCTCTTCTGATTGGGTGATTTCCATTTTCCTATCTTCCTGATTGCTTATGCTTTCTTCTGTATCACCTAATCTGCTGTTAATTCCTTCTAGTGTATTTTTCATTTCAGTTATTGTATTCTTCAGCTCTGATTGGTTCTTTTTCATACTTTCTAGTTCTTGGTAGAAGTTCTCACTGTGTTCCTCTATTCTTTTCCTGAACTCAGTGAGCATTTTTATGACCATTGCTTTGAATTCTTTATCAGATAAAGTACTTATTTCTGTTTCATTCGGCATTTTTTCTAAGGTTTTATTTTGTTCCTTTCTTTGGAACATATTCCTCTGTCTTCTCATTTTGTTTGACTTTCTCCCTGAGCCTGTGATATCCCCCTCCTCTTCTGGGCCACCCACCAGGGATGTGGGTCCCAACTAGATCACTTCTCCTCCCCTCCTACCAGACTCTCTGTGGTTCTTTCTTTAGATCGTTGGTTGTAGAAGATCCATTTTGCTAGTGTTCAGGTTGTTCTCAGAGTGAGTTGCTCTATATGCAGTTGTAGTTCTGATGTATTTGTTGGGGGTGGCAAGCTCAGGGTCTTCCTACTCTGCCATTGGTTCCACCTCTTCCCATGAATGTTTTCTTACACCTTAGAATGTTCTTTCCCCATTTGTCTTCTTTGCTAAATCCTACTCATTTTCCGGACTCAGTTCATGAGTTATTCCTGAAGGAGCTTTACTGACCCACCATGTGGAGTTAAGCCCCTTGTCTATGTGTCCACCAACCTTGATTTTCCATGGTTGCTTCTATAGCAGATTGCAGTTAACCATTTTGTTAAGCCTGTGTCCCCTTTAATAAAGTGTCTCTTGGGCAAGGATGGGGTCTTCTCCACATTCCTAACACAGTGATGGGTACATGTTTATTGAGTAGCCAAGGATCTCATGGCCTTGATATGGTTTTCCTCTGTGGTGGGTCTGGACCCACATCCTGCATCTGGATCCAGCATCCTGGAGCGGGTCATTGTAATGCCCCCCACCAGGCTGGGCTTCACAACGAGCCTTCCTTTTGCCCTGACTCTGTACCCCAGAAAGGGCGTGTTCCTTTTAACTTGTAGCAAGAGCTTTACACACATTCTTAATTACATTGTCAGGTCAGTTCCTAGAAGTGGAATTATTGGTTCAAAGTATGTGATTAATTTTACAGCTTTTGAAATGTATTGTCAAATTGTCCTCCAGGGCTTCCCTGGTGGCGCAGTGGTTGAGAGTCTGCCTGCCGATGCCAGGACCCGTGAGCCATGGACGCTGAGCCTGTGCGTCCGGAGCCTGTGCTCCGCAATGGGAGAGACCACAACAGTGAGAGGCCCGCGTACCGCAAAAAAAATAAAAAAAATAAATTTTAATTTAATTTAATTAAAAAAAAAATAGAATAGAATAAAATAAAATAAAATAATAAAATAAAATATACAGCTGCTGAGATTATGTTTCATTCTAGGGAGGCATAATCTGCCTTCCTGTAACGTCCACTTTCTCATCCTAATTTTGCCCTTCGAATGAACAAAAAGAATTCTAACTTCTCTTTCATATCACAGTTCTTCAAATACTTGATGACATGTCCCCTTTCCCCAAACCTATGCATCCCTGGTTTCTTGTCAATGCCCCAGACTGAAGAGTTTCATCCAGGTAGTAGTTGACCACATGACATTCGATTTGGGGTCCTCAGATCAAGGGTGTAGGATATAGTGTTGTGTAGGAACTTTGGCATCCTTCAGATCTGAGTTCAGATTTTAACACTACCAGTTGTGTGACCTGGGGTAACTTATCTTCCCTAAACACACTCTCTATCTGTAGAACGAAAGTCATCATGCTTATCTCACTGGAAGCTACAGTGGGCATTTAATAAAAGTCATTATCTTCCTTTGAACTTACTGACCTTTTCTCCTCCACGTTGCCACTAAGCCACATCACTCTGCTCCACGCCACCACCTGGACATGTGAGGTTTCAATCTAGAAAAAGAATGAGGCCAAAAGAAATACCCAGGTCACCCAGGCCACTGCACAGAGAATGTAGCCCCAAGGGGCCACTCTGGGCCTCCCTCCCTCTCCTTTCAGCAGCTCAGAGTTAAACAGCCATCCCTGCTCCTACAAAGCAGGAATAAGACTGCTCACTTGTTCACCTGATAAACAAAGGGACTGATTATCCAAGAAAGGGAAGTGTCACCCACAGAAATCAATACAGATGAGGCTTTGAAAAAGGCTGGCTGGCTGTGTATTAGGTATTGATCCCACTTGTTTTTCCAGTTATTGTTCTGCTTGCCACCTGCAGAGGACACTTCTAATCTCCTCCTAACACCAAACAAGACAAAAAAAGCTCAGCCCAGAACAGACTCGGAGCATGACGATTGCAGGACATAAAGGAATTCCCAGAACCTGTGTCCGGAAAACCATGAACACAGAGAACAGAGATCCCCAGCCCACTCCCAATGCTGCGTGACAACTCAGGATTGAGTGGAGGATTCAAACAGAACTGATTGACCCTGGTGTGAAGCCCAGTCTTGATACCTCCTTCATGGAACTCTGAGATGCCCAGAAAAAAATTAGGAAGAGGAGACAAGGCTTTTACATCAATGTCTATTAATCCTCTATGAGAGAAACTTAGCACATAAAAACAATAGCCTGGATTAAAACCTATATGGATACAGTAAGGAAACAATAAAAGAACATTGTTTTGCTTAACAAATTGGAAAAGGTTTTTCAAAATAATATGGAGTGAGAGCAAGTGTCCAAAGAAAGGGAAGGAGTGAATAACTTTTCTGGAGGACAATTTTTTTTTTTTTTTTTTGCATTACACGGGCCTCTCACTGTTGTGGCCTCTCACGTTGCGGAGCACAGGCTTCAGACACACAGGCTCAGCAGCCATGGCTCACGGGCCCAGCCGCTCCGCGGCATGTGGGATCTTCCCAGACCGGGGCACGAACCCGTGTCCCCTGCATCGGCAGGCGGACTCTCAACCACTGCTCCACCAGGGAAGCCCTATTTTATTTGTTTTTAACTTAATTTTATATTGGAGTATAGTTGATTAACAATGTTGTGTTCGTTTCAGGTATACAGCAAAGTGATTCGGTTATACATGTACATGTATCTATTCTTTTTCAAATTCTTTCCCCATTTAGTTTGTTACATAATATTGAGCAGAGTTCCCTGTGCTATACAGCAGGTCCTTGTTGGTTATCCATTTTATATATATATGGAATCTAAATCAATTAAAGGTCTGAAGAACCTAGGGGCAGGACAGGAATAAAGACGCAGACGTAGAGAATGGACCTGAGGACACGGGGAGGGGGAAGGGTAAGCTGCGACGAAGTGAGAGAGTGGCATGGACATATATACACCACCAAATGTAAAATAGATAGCTAGTGGGAAGCAGGTGCATAGCACAGGGAGATCAGCTCGGTGCTTTGTGACCACCTAGAGGGGTGGGATAGGGAGGGTGGGAGGGAGATGCAAGAGGGAGGGGATATGGGGATATATGTATACGTATAGCTGATTCACTTTGTTATACAGCAGCAACTAACACAACAATGCAAAGCAATTATACTCCAATAAAGATGTAAAAAAAAAAATGAACTGCAAGTGATTTTGCAGACTTATAATGGCATGTCTGTGATTAGAGGGATCATGTGTTTATTTTCTGTTTTCCTGTTTATATTTTATTTGGCTAAAGTATTAATAGGTATTTAGCATTCCTTCAATAAATGTTCATAAAGCACCTAAAAAAAATATAGCAGAGTGTACATGTCAATCCCAAACTCCCTAACTATCCCTCCCCTCCCCACCTTCCCCCCTGATAACCATAAGTTCGTTCTCTAATCTCTGAGTTTGTTTCTGTTTTGTAAATAACTTCATTTGTATTGGTTTTTTTTTTAAAGGATTCCACGTATAAGTGATATCATACAGTATTTCTCTTTCTCTGTCTGACTTACTTCACTCAGTATGACAGTCTCTAGGTCCATCCATCTATGTTGCTGTAAATGGCATTATTTCATTCTTTTTTAATGGCTGAGTAACATTCCTTTATATATATATATATATATATATATATATATATGTAACATCTTTATCCATTCGTCTGTCAATGGACATTTAGGTTGCTTCCATGTCCTGGCTATTGTAAATAGTGTTGCTATGAACATTGGGGTGCATGTATCTCTTTGAATTATGGTTTTCTCCAAATATATGCCCAGGAGTGGGATTGCTGGATCATACGGCAACTCTATTTTTAGTTTTTTGAGAAACCTCCATACTGTTCTCAATAATGGCTGCATCAATTTACACTCCAAGCAACAGTGTGGAAGGGTTTGCTTTTCTCCACACCCTCTCCAGCATTTGTTATTTAACACATGCTTCATTGGCTTTTTTCCCTTCTCTGTCTCACTTTCTCCATTTCCTCACCTGCCACAGCAAATCACCTGTGTCTAAGTCCTTATCTAAAGGTCCAACTTTGAGGAACCCAAGCAAAGATAACCACCATTTTACAGTCAAGAAAACTGATATTCAGAGAAGTCAATGACTTGATCATGGTTGTTTAATTAACAAGTGGTAGGTCCAAGATTTGAACTCATCTATTTTTCTGAATATGAGCAATAAGTTCTATGTGCTATCCTAAAATAAAGAACAAAATCATATTCAACCACAAAAGTAGGTCCCTCATTCATTCACCAGCACCTACTATTGTCCAGGATCTGCCTTGGGTACTAGGAATAAAGAGTGCATAATGGCAGTGCCCAATTCCCAAGCGTTTTAGAGTCTAGTAGGGGAGTGTCTTGGTCACTTAGGTTGCTAAAACGAAATACCATAGTTGGCTTAAACAACAGATATTTATTTCTCCCAGTTCTGGAAGCTGGAAAGTCCAAGATCAAGGTGCTGGCAGTTTTGGTTCCTGCAGAGGGCTGTCTTCCTGGTTTGTAGATGGCTGCCTTCTCACTGTGTGCTCCTGTGGCCTTTTCTTGGTGCATGCATGTAGAGAGAGAGGTTTCATGTCTCTTCCTCTTCTTAGAAGTGCAGAAATATTCCAGCTTAATAACTCAAGAGCAGAGTGGAAAAGTCAATGATATGATTATTAATCACTTCTACAAGAGCAATAAGTTGGTAATTATATTTTCATACATTCATTAAGCATATAAACTTAATTTTTATACACAATGGGGTTATAACAAGGCAGTGTTGGTTGGTTCATTTTGTATTCAGTTTCCAAAGATGTTAGCTGACATTTAATAGTTTGGTAATTGATCTATGTCATCTTGAATTATTGTTACAAACTTCAGTGGAGAAAGGGAAAGGATTTCTGGAAACCCAGTGCACCTTCAATGTTTAATTTCTTTCACTCATGGCTAAAAGTTGGGTCACTCTAAACTGTCACAAATAGGGAAATATATGCACCCTCACTTTTTCATGAGACAGTATCAAAAGTTTGGTGCTGGGGCTTCCCTGGTGGCGCAGTGGTTAAGAATCCGCCTGCCAGTGCAGGGGACACGGGTTCAAGCCCTGGTCCGGGAAGATCCCACATGCCTCAGAGCAACTAAGCCCATGCGCCACAACTTTGAGCCTGCGCTCTAGAGCTCATGAGCCACAACTACTGAAGCCTGTGCACCACAACTACTGAAGCCCGCGCACCTAGAGCCTGTGCTCCGCAACAAGAGAAGCCACTGCAATGAGAAGCCTACGCACCACAATGAAGAGTAGCCCCCGCGTGGCGCAGTGGTTAAGAACCCGCCTGCCAGTGCACGGGACACGGGTTCAAGCCCTGGTCCGGGAAGATCCCACATGCCTCAGAGCAACTAAGCCCATGTGCCACAACTTTGAGCCTGCGCTCTAGAGCTCATGAGCCACCAACTACTGAGCCCGTGCACCACAACTACTGAAGCCCGCGCACCTAGAGCCTGTGCTCCGCAACAAGAGAAGCCACTGCAATGAGAAGCCTACGCACCACAATGAAGAGTAGCCCCCGCTCGCCGCAACTAGCGAAAGCCCGCACGTGGCAATGAAGACCCCATGCAGCCAAAAATAAATAAATTTAAAAAAAAAGTCTTTGTGGGGTGGTAGCTCACTTCACTAGTCCTTCATGGTGACCTTTCTGGTTGTCATGTGGTATTTGTCATTTTTCTTCTTTCCTAACTCAGCTCACCGTGCTGTATCCCATCTCTGATGATGCGAAAGAGCATAGACATCCCTGCATCAACGTCCTATATGCTGATGCCCACTGATGCGTTGCTGATGCTTAACCTGGGGACAAAAAGATAGACGCCCAGTGCATCCTCCCATGGCTGACAATGTGCCCTCCATGTCCCCGTCTCTTGAAGGAGTCTCGTCTACCTGCTCCTGAGTGGCATGCTTCCAAGGGGGAAATACTGACTAGAATTGTCTGTGGGAAGAGTGAATTCCATGTCTCCTCGTTGGTAAAGAGGGGATAGTAGTGGGGTCTCCCTTAAGGGCTGTAGCAGACACTCTTTGGGTTCCACTCGTATCTCTTTGGCTCTTACAATTTCTGTGCCTGTTGTCCTAACTTTTCATGGCCAACACCTGTATTTCTTCTTCTGGGGGCTCTCTCATGCTGCCAAAGACTGTTCTACTCACAGGTATGGCAGCCGGAAGCTTCCTGAGAAGGCTTTGCAGCCAATGATTAAAGGGAGCTGTTCTGTGAATCTCCTACGAATTTCTCGGCTCCTTTGCTCCTTGAATGGGTAACTGAAGTGCATTAAGCTACACAGTATCCCAGAGCTCCTGGTGGTATTGAGATCCAAGTGCCCATGGTGGTAACCGCTTCTGATAGCACACCCTTTTCTGGCTTCCTTCCTTTCTCTCTTTCATCTCTCCACTCCCCTACCAATGTTTCTTGCAATCGCCTCTGTATCCTGTAAAAGAGGATTACATTAAACATATTAACACTTTAGCACCCAAAGAATGAAATATAATTATGCTCTTCACAACGGAATTACAGGATTAATTCACGGAGACTAAAGTTGAAAGTTGTATGATAAACATTAGTCATTTTGTTCCACAACTGGATATATAACCAGTCAATGCAGGATAAAGCAAAAGTCTGTTTGAGGCCTTTTGGAAATGGGGGTGCTGGGAAAAACGACTCCCAAGTCCTGCCCGATAATAGTCCTTGTTTTAAACACATCAACTGATTTAATGTCATTATTCTGGCTTTTAATCTGGGATATCTGCCGCTCTCCTTGGTCCCTTGGATAAGTCCAGTATAAAAATCTCTTGGATAGACTTATTGTTAACACAGTATAAAAGGGGGTGGGTCTCTGAGTGTATCTGATAGAAGATCACATGTTCCTACTCTTTGGGTGCAAAGATGGTGTATGTGTTTTTCCCTCCAGGCAGCTGCATCCTGAATAATGCACAAAGGTTTGGTCTAGTCAGGAATGTTGAATACTTGTTTATCTGTCTCTCTATTCCCCACATCCACGGGGGATCAACAAAAGAACAAATACTCTGCTTTGGTAAATCAAATCCACTCAGATTAGTGTCAAATTCTTTAATGTCAGGTGGTCTCAGTAAAACTGTTCTCCCAATTTATCCGTATTCTTTTCCAACTAAAAATGATTCTAAAATATACAGTACTGAGGATTTTTAAACATAGTCATTCTCAGCAAATGCCATTGTGTTCTGGCTGAAACTGATCAGATCCCGCACATGGATTAGGTATGCCAGGCCTCTCTCCCTTAATTTAACATTCGGTGGCGATTTGGCTCCCAAATCATGAGCACACTGTCAGATTTAGTGACCTCATCTTTCATCCACGACAGCCTTAATGACACTCAAATATATCACTCACTTTTCCCACATTCCAAAATATACCAACACTGTATACCATCATTTACCCAATTTGACTTATAGGCTATTTTTTAAAATTGTTCTCATTCTGTCCAGACAGGGTTGATAATTCAACTGGAACTTATATCCACAGGAATTCAATAATTATCAAATTTGGAGGAAAAATGAATTACCAGGGTGGTCTTTTCCTACTTGAATACTGGCCAGTTTTTCTGAAATTTGTGACTTTAAAAAAAAATAGAACAGATTTTAGACCCAAATTAACTTTCAATTTAGCATACTGTTCAAAGGAAATGAATATAATTTCCAAGTTTGAATTAATTCCTAATACTCAAGAGGGCAGATGTAAACAGTAGGCAAATACAGCACTAATAAAAATAACAATTTTCCTTCAGCTCTATGCCAGCTCTTTAGCTTTGTGAAGGGACCACAGATGTCACCATTCTCTGCCTCATGTCTGGATTAGCTTTTTCAAGAACAAGGGCATGGGGTGAGGTCCTGCAGCTCTGAGCACATCTCCCAGGAAACTTCATTTCTTCCTTTGCTCTCTCTAGTCACTCTTTGAGCCAAACTCCTACATCTTCATTCTTTTTCCTTTATGGGGAGCTTTTCAATTCCTTCATACTCCTTGTGAAAGCACTAAGCAATACATGAAAATATACACAAGGAAAAAAAAAATCAAATTCTTTTCCAACACTAGCCCTCCCACTCCCACTTTTCTCCCCAGAGGAAACCATGGTTAACAATTTTAAATTTCTGATCAAAGGACAAATTCCCCATTCTTCTTTACCATGTTGCATTTAGATGCTGCTAATTCTTAGCAAGTTGGAAAGTGATGCAAATATAAAAGTCAAAGGATCAGTTATTTGGTGTATGTGTAACCAGTCCACTGCTGACTTGTTTTGGCTTGATATAGACCTGGCTTTAGTGTATTGTGCATAATAAATATACCTGCAAATCCAATCCATGGTACTATGACAGCACATAGAATACCTAACCCAGAGATGTCCTAGAAAGATGCCCTAGATATGGGGAAAGAGGGGAAGCTCCCCAGAGAAGGGACAGGTGAGAGCTAGGTTTACTTTGGTGCAAAACACGAGAGTTTGAGAATGTGGAAACATTTTTCATGGTTCAGAGGGCTCTGATTTATTGGGTGGAAAGATTTGGGTAAAAGGAAAGCAAAGTGCAATTAGGGCAGGGGAGAGGAAGCACAGAGCAGCAGGGGAGTACGTATGGGAGAAGACAGCTAAAAGGCGAGATCACCAGACGTGAGCTATGGGGAGGGTTAACTAGCCATGAGGTTTTAAAAATATTTAGTTTGTGGGAAGGGAGTGGTGGTTGGCTCAGTCTGTAACATTGAGGGTCCCTATGTTTATCTTGGGACAGTTAAGTGCTTATGTCTAAAGTGGTAATCTGTTGATCCATTGAGGCCTGTCCATTGATCCATCGATCCATCCATCCATCCTCCCATCCATCCACCCAACACTTATCCACTCATCCTCATTTATTGAGCTCCTGTCATGTGCCATAGCCTGTGTTACTTGCCAAGGAGAAGGATGAAAAGACATAATTCTTACCTTTGGGGTACTTCAATCTAGGGTTGGAAAAAGATATAGAAACAGATCATTGCAACACAGTTTGCTAAGTGCAATAATAATGGCTTTTGCAAAATGGCTCATTGGTTGTGAAGATTAAATGAGGTTACATGTATGAAAAGCAATCTGTGAGCTTTTCAAATATCAGTCATTATTACAATCTTCTTAAAAATTCTGGGAGAAAGGCTTGAATTATTATACCTTTAAATCTTGTTGTTGTTGTTATTTAAAAAGGAATCTAAGTACTCTAGTACAAGTCACAAAATAGAGAAAATAAGACCTCACCTATGATTCACTTGCTTTAACACTGACATTGTTTTACATTTACTGAATTTCCTTAGGGTCCACATAGCAATCATGTTACATATATCATGATACTGATTTTTTTCTCTTTAAGTTAAATTATGTACATTTTCCCATGTAAACTTTTTCTTGGGTCACATCCATGAAGAGGTGGAGTTGACATATTAAGAGATGAATGGGCTCTGGCTCATTCCTGGCCCAAATCCCACCCTCCTGGTTCTGTATGAAATACTGGGACCCTTCCTAAGAATGGTCACATAGGTTTCCTGTCTCTACCATGGTCCTCTCTGCCACTGCAGGCATAGAGCTGTGCCTGGTACCCATGTCATTTTCCTCTTTGGTTTCTTGCTGACTCTGAAAATCCTCTCTGTGTCTGCTAATGAGAAGCCACCCCGCTGTCCTAAGATCTGCCACCACAGCAAAGGGATAAGTGACCTCTGTGCCCACCTGAGTCTCATTGCTGGACCTATTTGTGCCTGTAGGAGATGCCTGAGATTGAGGGATATCGGTGTGCCACCAACTTTGTCTCCTTTTATGCTCTCTTGATGTTATCACACTTTGATTTGCATCACTACACCAATACAACTCTTGTGAAGGTCACCTATGACCTCCATATTTCCACATTCAGTGGCCAGCCATTATCTTACTTGACTTTTCAGCAACATTTGATCACTTTTTCCTCTTCCAAGTCCTTCTTCACTTAACGTACAGGACACCACACTCCTGGTAGCCCCTTCTCAGTCCCCTTTGCTGCTGCTACTTCATCTCCTTGACCTCTAAAGATTAGACTGCCCTGGGACTCCACCTGTAGACATGTTCTTCATCTACACTCACTACTTAGGTGATCTCTCTCAGTCTAATGGCTTTAAGTACCACCTATAGGCTGATGACTCTCAAATTTATCAGTCCAGCTTGGATCCCATCTCTGAACTCCAGACTCAAATTTCCAATCAACTCTTCAACATTTTCACATGGATCCTTAATAAGCCTCTCAGACATTCCTGCCCCCAAATCCAAGTCATGGTTTCCTCCTCTCCCAACCTGTTCTTCCCATAGTTTTCCCCATTTTAGTAAGTGACATGTTCAGTTGCTTTGGAGTTATCTTGGCTGTCTTTCTTCTTTACCCTGGCTCCGATCCATCAACAAATCCTGTTGTCTCTCCTTCAAAATATATCAAAATATATCCTGAATCCAACCACTGCTTACTGCTTCTACTGCTACCATCCCAATCTAAACCACTAGTAATCTGTTAGTGGATTACTGAGATAGCCTCTGAACTGGTCTCCCCACTTCAGCCCTGTCTCTCTGCAGTCTATTCTCAATATGGCAGCCAGAGTGATTTTTTTTCTTTTTACAACCCAAGTCACAATGTGTCAGTTCTCTGCCCCAAACCTTCCACTGGCTCCCATGTCATTCATAGCAAAAGTTGAAATCTTGCTGTGGGCTACAGGAACCTTTGGGCCACTCACCTCATCAGCTATTGTTCTCCCTCTTGGTCACTTCATTTTCGTGCCACTAGCATCCTTGTTGTTCCTCAAATACAGCGGCACACCCCTCTCTCTGGGCTTCAGCATTTGCTGTTTCTCTCTGCCTGGGATGCTCTTTCCCAGTTTGTGAGGCTCACTCCCTCACTTCCTTTGGGTCTCTGCTCAAATGTCACATGAAAAAAGAAGCCGTCTCTGGTCACCCTGTGTACCAAAACAACTCTGTCTCATGCCTAGCATGTTTTAGTCTTTCTGTGTATTTTTCTTTTATTGCCCTAATCACCTGCTGACTACATATATATTTATTTGTATATATACACAAATACATAGGTATTTTTTAATTTAATTTTTATTGAAGTATAGTTAATTTACAATGTTGTGTTAGTTTCAAGTATACAGCAAAGTGATTCGGTCAGATTCTTTTCCATTATAGGTTATTACAAGATATTGAGTACAGTTCTCTGTGCTATACAGTGGGTCCTTGTTGTTTACCTACTTTATATATAGTAGTATGTATACATACATATGCATTTTGTGTGTGTATATTATATATGTTTGTTATTATCCACCCTCCTGCTAGACTCTGAATTCTATGCCACAAGATCCAGAATTTTGTCTCTGTGCCCACAGCATTTAGAATGGTATCTGGCTATTGGTTCATGTTCAATAAATATATGTTTATTCTATTTGCCAGTCTTTTCTTACTCTGTCCCTCTACGACACAGGTGTACATTCTACTCAAATCTTTCCTCCAATGAGGTAAAATTATACGTATAATGGCCAGCTTATTTACTCTTTGAACCTCAGTTTTCCTCATCCATAAAAGGAATCTGATAATCGTACATACCTTTTAGGGTTGTAAGAGATAAATAAAGTATTGCAGCTAAAGGCTGTGGTAGAGTGCCTGGCCCACAGAGTTGTTTTTAATGAAATTTTGAGAACTGTGGAGTCACGCAAATCAGGATTTAAATGACTTAGCATATGCAAAACACTTAGAACAATGCCTAGCCCGTAATAAATGCTATATAAGTATGAGGTCTAATAATAATAATTATTATTTGATTCACCATCTAGAGTTATTCAATCTAGGGCAAATGACTTACCTTCTCTTAGTCCCAAATCCTCATGTCTACTATGGGGATAAAGTAGATAGTGTGGCAATTAAATACACTAAGTCCCCTACATGCGAACCTTCAAGTTGAGAACTTTCAAAGATGTGGATCTGAGGTCACATGTCCAGTCACGTAAGTTAGTTCATGTGTCTGGCGTACATTGTCACGTGCGTGCATCTTCTACAAGTGTTTGTGCTTTTGTGTACTTTATTGTACAGTACTGTATAGAGTACAGTAGTACAGTATCTTTATTTCAAGCCCAGGATGTCCGGAAGCAAGTGTAAAAGCAGCGGTGATGTAGCTGGTACTGCTAAGAAGCGCGAAGAGAGACAAGAGGAAGAAGAAGTAACTGAAGAACCGAAGAGATTCACGACGCAGGAAATGGCAAGGGGTTTTTCTTTATTTGAGGAGGCACTGTTAGTTTTTGAGGCAAAGGACCTGAACGTAGAATGGTACACAAAGGTCACAGCAGCTGTTCAGAATGCAGTCCAGTGCTAGCATGTCATCTATGACGAGAAAATAAGAGCTACTACCCAGGCATCACTGGATCATTTTTTCAAGAGGGTGGATAGAATTGAACCAGAACCTGTGTCACCAACTCACGTCGGGCGTGAGTGGAATTGCAGCTCGCCCTCCGTCTCCTGTTGCTGACGGTCTTTCAGCTCTACCATCTCCACCCTCCTCTCCCTCCATCAGTCAGGAACTCTTCTTGCCTGTTCACTCGGTGCCAGCCCCTGGATGACAGCTGTTGTACTGTACTACCGGACTTTTCAAGGTACTGTCCTGTAAGATTAAAAATGTTTTCTTTATTTTTGTGTTTGCTTTTTATGTATTACTTGTGTGAAAAGTATTATAAACCTATTACAGTGCAGTACTATATAACCGATTGTGTTAGTTGGGTACCTAGGCTAACTTTGGACTTACAAACAAATTGTTTGTTGGACTTACAAACAAATTGGACTTACAAGCACACTCTCAGAATGTAACTCGTTCATATGTAGCGGACTTACTGTAAGACATAGTGTGTCACATGCCTGCAACTCAAGATGCTATTAACTATGTCTCTGATGTGGGACAATCAGATTATTTCATTTTTAAACCACTAGACCATGCTGAAATGAATATCGTTGTGCATAATGCCTTTCACACATTTCAGATTATTTTCTTTTTTTTTTTTTTTGCGGTACGCGGGCCTCTCACTGCTGTGGCCTCTCCCGTTGCGGAGCACAGGCTCCGGACGCGCAGGCTCAGC
The DNA here is from genome assembly GCF_002837175.3 of Physeter macrocephalus. Lineage (NCBI taxonomy): Eukaryota > Metazoa > Chordata > Mammalia > Artiodactyla > Physeteridae > Physeter > Physeter macrocephalus. Next base: position 16,928,129 of record NC_041227.1, on the reverse strand, counting down.
GGCCATGGCTCACGGGCCCAGCCGCTCTGCGGCATGTGGGATCTTCCCGGACCGGGGCACGAACCCGTGTCCCCTGCATCGGCAGGCGGACTCTCAACAACTGCGCCACCAGGGAAGCCCCTCAGATTATTTTCTTACCTTGGAATTCCAGAATAAAGATGTAGAAATATTTTCATGGCTCTTGTTACATATGCCAGATGGATTTCTTATCCATATCATTGTGGTTACTTGGCTGGTGAGGGTTAGAATCAAGATTGGTACTCAGAGTGTACCATATTTTGCTGCCTTTCACTGTTTCCCTCTCTTGTTGCCTGGGCCAGTAAATGATTCATGAGGCCATCTACTGAATAATAAATGACCTCATTCATAGTTTCTGTGCATCAGGCATCTGGGAGTGGCTTACCTGGGTGGTTCTGGCTCAGAATCTCTCAAGAGGTTGCAATCACCTTGAGGCTGGACTGGGGCTGGAGAACTATCTTCCAAACTCACTCATGTGGTTGTTGACAGGGGGCTTCAGTCCCTCACCATGCAGACCTGTCCATAGGCTACCTGCATGTCTTCACATATGGCAGCTGGCTTCCCCCAGAGCAAGTGATCAAAGGGAGAGAGCCTGAGACCCAAGACACAGCTTTTTGTAACCTAACCTTGGAAGTAACACACCATCATTTCTGCTGTATTCTGTGGGTCACACTGCTTGACTCTGGGCATCTTGGAGGCTGGGTACCACAAGAGTGGACTGTGGGATCACACCTGTATCTTCTTTATGTCTCTCTCTGCTCTTATTCCTTAGTCACATTCTGCCTGGCTTTGTAACTGCACTCTGACATCATCAGACATTTAAGTACCCACTACGTGTAAGGCACTGTGCTAGTTGCTTTCACAGATACATTTAACCCTCACAACAATCAGTGTGATCTGAATATTCCTACTCCATCTTGCAGAGAGGAAAACAGATGCACAGAGAGGTAAAGTAATTTGCCAAAGAAAGATCATTCGGTGAGTTAGAATGAGAGTTGAGATTCGAATTCAGGACTGTGGCTGCAGAATTCAGTTCTTTCTACCACATGGGGTCTTTGGGGCATGTACTTAGTTTCTCTTAGTACAGTTTTAGCTCTTGGAAGCACTAAGAGGTAACATTCAGGGAACAATTGCCAAGCTTCTCCTCCTTTGACTGGACACCACTAAAGCCTGGTCAGTGAGAACAGAGTGAGGAGAAGAGAGAGTACCCCCAATCTGTTCATGGCTGGAGGAGTCATGTCCAGCAAGATGTCCAACACCAACACCAAAGTGTCATTGGGAGAAAATTCCAGCTTTTCATGTGTTCTTTATTGATCTCTGAAATCTCTTAGTTCCCGTATTTGTTTTTTTTTGGGGGGGGGGATGGTTTTAATTACCTGTGACTACCTGTGTTAAAGGTTGTCTTGTACCAGCTCCTCAGATTTAGAGAGGCATCTCAGTCATTTCAGAGTCAGGCAGGGTTTCCAGGACTTCTCTGCCTGTCTTTTTTTTTTTTTTTTTTTTTTTTTTTTTTCCAGTACGCGGGCCTCTCACTGTTGTGGCCTCTCCCGTTGCGGAGTATAGGCTCCGGACGCGCAGGGTCAGTGGCCATGGCTCACAGGCCCAGCCGGTCCGCGGCATATGGGATCTTCCCGGACCGGGGCACGAACCTGTGTCCCCTGCATCGGCAGGCGGACCCTCAACCACTGCACCACCAGGGAAGCCCTGCCTGTCATTTTTGATGGGATTTTCTCATTCCCTTCTATGAGATTTCTAAGAATTTTCTTTTAAAATTTTGTAATCTTTCTGAGAGAGCTACAAATGGAAAGGGTTATTGTTATTATTATTATTTTGCTAATTTAAAAAAGTAGAGGAGTGTGGTGGCCACGAGAATGAACCTTTCAGATCTCTAGCTTCAGGGAGTGCAACTCACCGAAAACTCCACCTGCTCCATCTGTGTCCACCACTGTGTATGTGCCAAGGCTGTCCTCCCCGTGGGCTGCTCCCAGCCAATAACAGGTCACAGCAGGGGTCTAAAGCAGTCCCCTTCCTGCCAGAAGTGGGACTCCTCTAATGAGCAATTTTGGCTCAAGGACTCCTGTGGTAGGCGGAATCATAACCACCCAAAGATTTCCACATCCTAATCTCAGGGACTTGTGAATACATCACCTCACAGGGAAAAAGGGGATTAAGATTGCAGATGACATTAAGGTTGCTAATCAGCTGATCTTGAAATGGGAAGCATAGTGGGGATTATCCAGACAAGCCCAAGTGAGTTACGTGTCTTGTTAAAAGTGGAGAACTTTCCCAGTTGTGGTCAAAGAGAGAGATGCAAAGATGGAAGAAGGGTCAGAGAAATGGGACATGGAAAAGACTTGACCTTCTGTTGCTGGCTTCGAAGGTGGAGGAAGGGACCATGAGCCAAGGAATGCAGGTGGTCTCCAATATTTGGAAAAGGAAAAGAAATAGCTTCTCCTCTGCCGAAAGGAACGCAGCACTGTCAACACCTTGATTTTATCCTGGTGAGAACTGTGTCAGCTTTATGACCTAAAGAATTGTAATAGAATACATTTGTGTTGTTTTAAGGTGTTAAGTTTGTGGTGATTTGTTACAGCAGCAATGGAAAACTAACACAATTCCCTGTCAGCTTTGCTGAGACTTTTTCGAGCTGTGCTATAGTCTAAGGCTCTTCTTACCCAGCCCTCTTTCCTTCCCTCTGTTCTGCATGGAAGGTCAGACCAGCTCTCCCAGCCTCCTCCAGCTCCTTCCCCAATTTCCGTTATAGATGTTTTCCCAGTAAATATCTTGCATGTTTAATACCATTTTAGCATCTGCTTCTCTGAAGACCTAAACTAATAGGAGTGATAAAAAAGCCAATAAAGTCTTGAAGTAAGTTCTAGATCTATGCTGTCCAGTATGATAACCACTAACAACAAGTTGCTATTGAAATGTGGCCAGTGCAAAATAAGGAAATGAATTTTTAATGCTAGTTAATTTAAAATTTAAAAAAGATACTCAATTCAGTTATTAGAAAACTTTTAACTATGGAAAATTTGGGCATATGAGTCTATTTTTTTAAACTCTACATTTTATGAATTCAAAACACAGATCAAGTCTTTTTGATGAAAATGTAGAATCTGAATTGAGATGTGCTTTAAGTGTAAAATACACACTGGATTTCAAAGACTTAGAATGAAAAAGGGATGTAAAGCTATTTTGCTAACATGTTTTTATATTTGATTTTATGTTGAAATGATAAATTTTTTAGATATGTTGGGTTACATAAAATGTATTATTAATGTCAATTTATTCAGTTTCTTTTACCTTTTAAAGTGCAAATACTAGAAAAAAAATGACATGTTACTTACATAATATGGACAACTCTATTCTAGATGCTGTAAGTATGCAAGATACCTAACATTTATCGAGTGGTTATCCTGTGCCTAGCACATTGCTGAATGCTTTCCATGGATTATTTATTTATACCTCAAAATAACCTTGTTTTATAGAAACTTAAGGAAATTTACAAGCAATGGAAAATTATGTAACTTGCCCACAGTCATTCAGTTATAAGTACAGCAGGTGAAAAATATTTCTATCTAAGATGTTCAGAGGCAGGCTGGGCACTGAGAACTAAATCATCTGAGAAAAAGTAGAAGAAATTGAGAATGCTTAAGCCAGACTCTTGGAGACATAAGAACTCCTTTGAAATATTTCAGCAACTGTCATGGGGGTGAGGAAATAAAGTTATTCCAAATAACTTCAGAGGGAGGAGGTTGATGGCTACCAAATTGTTATCTCCTGCCAAAATTTTTCTTCTGAGCTCCAACGTTGTAAATCTAACTGCTTTCTGGACTCATCCATTTGCATGTCTCCTAGGCATTTCAAACTTAACATGGTCAAAGCTTGCTCTGGTTTCTTGTCCTCAAAACTTATTCCACCATTTGGGTTTCCAGCCTCAGTAAACTGCCTCAACATCAATGTAATTTCTGATGATAAGACATGAACTCTTTCTCCTCTCCTTCGCTCTAAATTGGTCACTCCCAACTCCTTGTGTGTTGAAAAATCATACCTTGTTCATTTCTGTTCTGTATTGGTTATCTATGGCTGCGTAACAATTCACTTCGAAACTTAGTAGCTCAAAATAATGAACACCTGTTAGCTCATTTTCTGTGGGAGAGGGATCCAGGAACAGCTGAGCTGGGTCCTCTGGCTTGGGTTCTCCCACAACACTTCAATCAAAGAGTCAGCTGGTATTCTTCACTGGAGGAAAATTCACTTCCAAGGTTGGAAGTTCACTTCCAAGTTCACTTCCAAGTTTACTGGTGAGATTCAGTTCCTTGCTGGGTATTGGCTGGAGGCAGTCCTTGCCCTGTGGATCTCTCCGTTAGGGCAGCTAATATGGTACCTGCCTTCCATCAGAGTGAGTGAAGGCAAGGAAGATGGAAGAGGAAGTCTTTATAACCTAATCTTGGAAGTGACATTTCATCACTTTTGCTTTAGTATTTATTTATTTATATTAAAATTTTTTTATAGTATAATTGATTTACAATGTTGTGTTAGCTTCAGGTGTACAGTGTATTTTTTAGAAATGAGTCACTGGGTCCAGGACGCATTCACGTTGGGGGATCACATGAACACCAGGCACCTAGGATCCTGCATCTTAGAAGCTGCTGGCAACAATGTTCCAACAAGGGCTGTGACCTCCATGCTGTTGGTCACTGCCTTCCATTCTCACAGCCATGATATCTTGGCTGTTTCTTCCTCTCCAGCTCTGCTGCCCCTTTCCTGGTTCATTGTGATCTTTCACCTGGACAATTCGCAAGTTTCCCAGCTGGTTTTCCTGCCACTGTCTTTCTTCTCCTACCCGTGTCATATTTCTGGCCTTGTGGATGAGGCAAGAATGGGTGATGGTGGTGGAGTGAGCAGTAGATTTGCTTTCGGACCCATCCATTAGGGTAGGAGGAGTACTGACCTATTGTCAGAGTGGTTACAGCCCAGGTAAATAATGGGCCCAGAGATGGCTTCTGGGATGATCAGGGGGAGGACTGGCCAGAGCAAGGAGAGTCCAACTTTTTGTCTGAGGGACCTAAGGACTCTGGCTCCTATTTCAAAGAAAGGCCAAAATGCAGGCCTCTAAATATGGCTGCTTAGTAGGTGAGGAGCTCAGGCTGGTGAATGTGGGACCCGAAGCTCCATTCAGAGTGCCATTCGTGTGACTGTGGCCTGGAACCAGGACTGGGCATCCTGGCAGGCTGCCAGTGACCACTGAGTGACCACTCCATTCACTCCAGCCTCGTGAACCGCTGGTTTCAGTATCACTTCCATGATTTCTAATTGCGCAGAGAGAAGGTGTGCGCTGGGAGCTGGGTTCCCCAAAAGCCTCCCTAGTGGCTATGAGAAAAGAGCTTCTCTTCGAGATTAGACGATACCTTCACAATTTAAAGGACATGCCCTGTTTTCTTTTTAAAGCACAAAATAATGGAGAGAATACAGGCTCTGGAGCAGGCAGCTCTAAGTCTGGATCTCAGCTCTGCCCGATTAGCTGTGTTGTATCCTTTGGAAGTTACTTAACCTCTCTGAGCCTCGACTTCTTGGTCTGTAAAGTGGGCATAGCAAGGCTTACCTCATGAATAAATAGAAGAAAATAGTCACAGATACAGCACAATGCCTGCCCCACAGTAGGAACTCAAACCAAATTGTTTGGGTCACATCCCCTGGGGGACTCCAGAGGGTCCCACCATTAAGGTGGCTTCTTCACCCCCACAAGTGTTGTGGGTCTGATCCAGGTCTTCAGTGATGAGGAGCAGGAATCTGGAAGGAAAAGCCACTGTCTATTCTTCACAGGTGTCTTTGGAGCAGCACATAGCGTGACTAACAGCTGATGTTTATTCCAAGCACATTTCTTAGATGAACTCAATGTTCACAACAACACCAGGAGGTAGAAAATGTTATTCTCATCCCACTTGACACATAAGGAAACTGAAATGCAGAGGTGCTGAGTGAGTTACTCAATGTCCCTCAGCTATTGTGGCCCTAGAGTCCGTGTTGATTGTGACAGACCACTGCTTTTCAGCAGCACTAACTCTGGGCACCCCTTATTCCACCACTGGTTTAGATACTCAACAAATCCCTCTGTTTTCTTTATAAAGTCAAATGGCTCTTCCAGCCCCACCTGGTCGAGGTGGGTTATCCTTTTTTTTTTTTTCGCCACGCCACGTGGCACATGGGATCTTACTTCCCCGACCAACCAGGGATTGAACCCGTGCCTCCTGCAGTGGAAGCCTGGAGTCTTAACCACTGGACCACCAGGGAAGTCTCCCATTCTTTATATAAGGTCAAGAGTCTGTAACTTAGAGTACACGCAACCAGGTAAGCTGATTTCTTGCCAGATTCCATATCAACAGGACTTGCTCCTGAGGGTGCTGCATTTATTCCAGCATAATGCATGGCCCTGCTTAGATCCTCAGTAACTGTTGACTTAATTTGTTAATTACTTTAACATTGAACATTTACTATGTGCCAGATAATGTGGTGATATTCAGCTGTGGACAATGAGACCCCTATCCTTTCTAGGTGCTGGGAGATGCTGAAAGTCTAGTTGAAAGACTGATGTTTCAGGAAGGCAGATTTTGATTTGATGCAATGAAAATTTTTCTACCTCTCAGAGCTTTCCTGTGGGGCTGTGACGTTCCTATGGAAGGGCTGAGTTTTCTGTCCTCAGAGGTGTTCAAACAAAGCCAGAATGACCACTTGGTGGGGATGTTGTAGAGGACATAAAATATCCGAGAGGCACTTGCAAGAGAAGATTTTTAAGGTCCTTTCTAATCGCTGGGAATTAACATTTAAGAGAAATATGGATGCAACAAACATGATATAAACACAAGACAGGACCTTCTTAAAGCCTGTGACTGCAAGTCAGTGTGAGGAAAAGTGGGTGATCCTTGGATTTCCAAAAGCAGGCATGTGAAGGCACTGCTGACCTAGGATAGAGGTGGAGCTGCAGTTCACATCTGAAGTGACCTCCTTCAGCTATAGAAATCACGCTTTGGAATACACAAAGGACACGTTGCAGGCATGCTGTCATTTTGCAGCATCGCTAGGGAAATCAGCGTCCCAGGGATGGCTGTTACCTGCCACTTGGACAGGAAATGTTGCACACCAAGCCTTGTTTTTCTGCTGCAAGAATTACTGTTCAGAGGCAGTGGCAAGGAAATCAATACAGAGGTACTAAACCCTCAATGAATGGCTGCAAAAGGCTGACCGTGTTGCCTAAAACAGCTTTTTTTCACAGCTGATTGTCTGGGGGGAGGGTGTTAACAAGAATTGATAGAGTCCCTAGGAGGTGTGGTTTCCAGGGTGCCACTACCCAGGGTAGAGAGAAGCAGCTGCCATGGGTTCATGCCCTGTTTAGTAGCCGAGTCATTGGGTCTGTTTTTCAGGGGCTTGGGGGTCAGTTGTTAGGGCTGAATGCTACCACCCCTCCTTCTTCCCCTGCTCCCGGGTCCTCTGGCAAAGGCTCAATAGCTGGATGAGAAACAAAGTCCCAGTTTTAAAGATGATTGAGTGGGTGCCCGGCATCCCAAGTCAAAGTCCTCTGGGAGGAGTGGAGTTGGAAAAGGTTGGCCTGGCCACTAGGCTTAACTAGGTTTCCTGTTTCCTAGTCAATTTGCTTAAATCTGACTTTGTTTTTACCAGACAAACCTACAACTCTGTAGAGAGAATGAACAACTTGGCAGGAGGCAGGGCACATTACCCATCAGTAAGACACGGCCCAGTAAAAGTCACAGCCCGATTGATCTCATCAGCCATTGTGTCTCCCAAGGGATCTGAGAGCCCTAGGTAACGATTTCCTTCCTTAAGGCCTGGGGAGAAACTCGAGAAGTTGTGGAAAAAGGTGTTTCCCACTGAGCCATTTACTTGTCTGACTTTCCATTTCTCTGTCTATCAAGTGGGCACAAAATTTCTACCCTGTCTCCCAGACTGGGTCGTTGTGGGAATCAAATGAAATCACCACCGTGGAAGTGCTTGCTAAGCAGAATTGTCTACTCCAACCACATGGGAAGTGCTTGGTAGCAGAATTGTCTATTTGCAACCTGAGGGAGGACGCCCAAGTGATAGAAAGAAAACAAAACAGGGAACTGGCACGTTTGGACCACTTACTACGTTTTCAATACTGTAGAAGGCTATAGAATCTCCTCAAATCCTCACAGCATCTCTGCAGGCAGGTATTCGCACTCATATGCAAAAGAGGAAACTGCGGTAGGATGATCAACCATCCTGGTTTGCCCAGGAAGAGGGAATCTCCTGGGACATAGGACTTTCAGTGCCAGACCTTGGAAAGTTTCAGGCAAGTGAACATGAGTTGTCTCGCCCAACTTAAGTCCAAGGCTGAGCAATTTTCCCAGACCTCCACAGCTGTTCAGTAGCAGGGTCTCGAGCAGAATGCAAGTCAGTTACCCTAGTTTTCACGTTCTTTCCTGCACCCCTTTCTTCGTAAACTCTAGCTGTTGACAAAAGGTGTACGTATGAGTGGATTGCGTGCCAAGGAGCTGCAATAATCATTGTGATGGGGTTTAACAAGAGACAGAGGCTGTGCGAGAAAGGTGTGTTCTTTGCTATGATGCTCGAGATTTCAATCTTTGATGGTTCTCTCTTTAATGATTTTCTTAAGAGTATACCTACATTGGATATGGGCATAGAGAAAGCTCTATGTTATCAGTCAGGTGGTACATTGGCTGGCATCTTTAGAAGGGTTGTTTTCTCTGGTTCAGTGGCAGGGACAGCTTGTTATAAAGGTATGTTTGTGGGCTGTGTCAACAGGTCCCCTGATTCAGTGTGTCCTAGGTTAAATAACCCCTTCCCTCAGTTCTCCTGGAACTATTGCAACAGTCCATGTAACAGCCGTCTTCCCTGCAAAACATCCCTCAGTGACTTTCCGTCATCTCCTGAATCAACTCAGGGTCTTTAGCCTGGCTGACGAGGTCCTCCAGAAGCTGGCCCCAAGGTCCCTTATGACCTCATCTCCTGCCGTGCTTGGCCTGGACCCCAGCAGCCCCGACTGGTGTGTAATCTGGTTCACTGTGCCCTTGCTGCCTCCTACCGTCCACCCTGCTTCCGTGATTCCTCCCCCGACATCTTCATGCAATCACTTCCTCCTGCTCTTACTTCAAGATTCAGTTAGGGCAACCGCTTCTCTAGGAAGCTGCCCCTGGCTCGCCCCCTAACCCCCACCCACTTTAGGTGGCCTCCTTTAATACTGTTTGAATAACTCATCAGAGTCTGCATTTCCCACTGGACTGTGAGTCCCTGGGGGGCAGGGGCTGGATCTCTTCTCCTATCATAATACTCCATAGGTGCTTGTTGAAACAGACCAGACCAGGATGGGGACAGGGGGTGCTGTTTACTTGGCGTGGGCTCTGCGAGCTCCCATAAACGTGATTGATGGTGATTACGCATACTCTGAGGACAATAGATTGTGGGACTAGGAACTCAGCGATATTGCAAGCATCAGTTTCAACTGCCGTGGTGAAAAGAGATTAGGGAATAGCAAACTGACAACCTGGTTTATTCTAAGGGCTAAATTAGGAACAAGGTCGGTATATGCTGGTGGGAAAAAGAACACTTCTGAGAAGGGGTGTATTTGAGAGGGAAACATGGGGGTGTGTATATGGTGCAGCTAAAAGTTAAAGTCAGAGGACTTTGGGTTCAGAAATTAATTCATGCCAGAGAGGCCACTTGGCAGAACTAAACTCTCTTTTATAGCCCTTCTTTCAGTTTTTAAGTATAATAATTTCGTCAATTCCGTAACAGCAAGAACTTGTTTATTGCCACTGTATCATTATTGCCTGGCATGTAGTAGCTCAATAAATTTTTGTTTTATAAATGAATGACCACTGTAAAAACTGCTTTCTGCCTCTACTTTTCACAGCTGCTTTCCCTCTACTCCACCCTTATCCTTTAAGCCAGTCTGCTGTCCTCCATCCAATAGCCTCGCTGGTCCGGGAGAGTGAACCCCAGTTTCTGTCCACCCCATCTTCCCTATCTTTGTTTGCTCTAGAACTGCTTGGGCTCTGGTCTGTCTCTGGGGTGAGGACCTGGATTCTGCCTCTGGCCCCAGATCCTGGGTTTTATATCTGGGTTGCTTGACATCTAGACCTTGGCTTGCCCATGTCCATGGGCTTGGTCTGCCCCTGTGCTCCTAGAGCACATCATTCTGGCTACAGCACTGTGGAAACTGTCATCTCTGTTGGCTTTTTGGTGAGTCCTTGGGCAGTTCAGCCCCAGCCCTGGTGAGAAGAAGATGATGCCTTCTTGTAATGGCTGACCCAGCGCCCCTCCCCAGAATGCCTTCCATTTATGGCTGCTGCCTACCACCACATTTAAGATGTCAGAGTGGGCTGGACTCAGACCCGCTGCTTCCCTGGGGCCTAATATGGCCCTCCTCTTTATCTGAAGGTTAAAAAGCTCCACATTTATACAAGTATTGAAGTTTTCAGTACAATATTAGCATAGAAAACAGACACATAGATCAAAAGAACAAAGCAGAGAACCCAGAAATATACCCACATATATAGGGTCAACTAATTTTTGACAAAGGCTCTAAGAACACACATTGGGGGAAAGGACAGTTTCTTCAGTAAATGCTTCTGGGAAAACTAGATGCACATGCAAAGAATGAAATTGGACCCTTATGTTACACCATAAAAAAAAATCAACTCAAAATGGATTAAAGACTTGAACATAAGACCTAAAACTGTAAAACTCCTAGAAGAAAATGTATGGGAAAAGCTCTTTGACATTGGTCTTGGCAATGATTTTTTGGGTCTGACACCAAAAGCAAAAACAACAAAAGCAAAAATAAACAAGTGGGACTACATCAAACTAAAAATATTTCTGAACATACAAAAAAAAATCAACAAAATGAAAGGGCAACCTACAGAATGGGAATAAATATTTGTAAACCATGTATCTGAAAAGGGATTAATATTTGAAATATACAAGTAATTTTTACAACTCAATAACAAAAACCCAAATAACCGAATTTTGGTCAAAGGACCTAAATATATATTTTTCCAAAGAAGACATACAAATGGCCAACAGAAAAGATGTTCAACATCTCTAATTATCAGGGAAATGCAAATCAAAACCACAGTGAGACATCCTCACACTTGTTAAGATGCCTATTATCAAAAGGATAAGAAATAACAAGTGTTGGTGAGGATGTGAAGAAAAGGGAACCCTTGTGCACTGTTGGTGGGAATGTAAACTGGTGCAGCCACTATGGGAAATAGTATGGCGGTTCTTCAACAAATTGGAAATAGAACTACCATATGATCCAGCAATTCCATTTCTAGGTGTATATCCAGAGGAAATGAGATCACTGTCTTGAAGAGATATCTGCACTCCCATGTTCATTGCAGCATTATTCACAGTAGCCAAGATATGGAAACACCCTAATATGTTCCTTGGTAAATGAATGGATAAAGAAAATGTGGTCTCTATACACAACGGAATATTATTCAGCCACAAAAAATAAGGAAATCCTTACATTTGCAACCACATGGATGAACCTGGAGGTATTATGCTAAGTGAAATAAGCTCGACAGAGAAAGAAAAAATACTACATGGTATCAAATACATGTAGAATCTAAAAGAAAAGTCAAAGTCATAGAAACAGAGAGTGAAATGGTGGTTGCCAGGGGTGGGGAATAGAGGAAATGGGGAGACGTTGGCCAAAGTGTATAAACTTTCAGTTATAAGATGAGTAAATTCTGAGGATCTAAAGTATAGCATGGTAACTATAGTTAATAATATTGCATTGTGTACTTGCAATTTGCTAAAAGAGTAGATCTTAAGTGTTCTCACACCAAAAAAAGCAACTATGTGAGGTGGTGAATGTATTAATTAACTTGACTGTGGGTATCATTTCACAATGTATACGTATGTCAAATCTTCACACTGTCCACTTTAGATATATTACAGTTTTATTTGTCAGTTATACCTTAATAAAGCGGGAAAAAGTCTTGGGTTTTGTTTTAAAAGAGCCACAGAAATTAGGCTTCTGGAGGTCTTCTAAGGAAACAATCACCTGTGGTTAGGCTGGATCAGAAGTGCCCATTCTGGAGGAATTATAGTCACAATGAATGCTCTGTGTGTGCATGTGTGTGTGAGTCTGCATGTGTGTGGTGTACATGACATGTAAATCCATGTGTGGGTGTATATATGATGTGTATACCTGTGTGTAGCATGGATGTGTGGTGTATACACAGTGTGCATACACATGTGGTATGTGTGCCTGGTGTGTACACATGTGTGGGTTGTGTACATGGTGCATATACACGTGTGTGCACATGGCATGCATATGCATGTGTATATACATGTGTGGTGTGTATGTGTGGGGTATACATGGTAGGTATATGTGTGTGGTATGTGTAAACATTGTTTGGTGCATGTGTAGGTATGTGGTATGCATAGTGTGTATATGTGTGTGTACATATTTATGGGGGGTGTGGGTGCTCATGGTATATATACACTCAAGCGTGTGCATGAGGTACATACATGGTGCATATACACATATGTGGGTCCTGAGGTCCAGGGAGGGTGGAGACAGGTGCTGCTCAGGGCCATTTGAGCAGGAAATGACCTGAAGGGCCCCCATGAGCCGAGGTCTGTGGTCGAGGAGCTGCGTGGAGCCTCAAAATCCAGAAGCTCGAAGCAGAGCCATAGTGGGAAGTCAGGAGAGAGAGCAGGAGACCTGTTAGACATGGCCCAGTACGAGGTCACGGGCAAGGGGGTGCTGGCATCTCCCTTTCCATAGCTAAGCAGTCTGTGTCAGCTGGCTTAAAGGGCAGCCCCTGGGAAGGAAACTTGGGATGCGTGCCTTTGTTGGTCATTATTGACAAGCATTTCTTAGCATTTGTGCAGCTGGAATACCCGGCATGAGGTACTGATGATACTGAGACAAATCATATGGGGTTCCTGGTATCACAGAAAACAAATATGAGGAATGAGGTGTCAGGGGTGCCATGGGGGTGGGGTGAAGAGGAAGGGGACAAGGGCAGGAGGGAGGGGGAGGGCAGGAGGGAGAAGCAGATTTCTAGGACCAGGAGGGGCACACAGGACAGAGGCTGCCCCCCTGCTTGGAGTGAGAACAGTTCGATTGAACTGCATGCCCATGTGTGATTGGTTCTAAGTCTCCTCCTTTAAAATACATATTGTATCTTTGAGTGTTTATTAAAATAAAGTGAAGCTGGAATCCTTCCTGGGTCTGCGGGCTTCCCATCTCCTTTCCTACCCATCTTCGCCCCTGCACCCCAGAGACCCAGACACCTAAATCTGGCCCCTCCAGCCCCTGCCATCCAACTTCCCCACAAATCCCAGACCTCTGGGGGAGGTTTAGGAGGTCATTTGGGAGACAACAGCCTCCTCTCCTCTCCCCACAGTGCAGTTTCTGAGTTTTTGCTGTGTTAGCAGATTTGATGGATGGTGGCAAATGCTTGAGGATAAGATATTGTAATCAGGACAGTGTCCCCTCTCTCCCTCCTTCCTCCTCTGTCCCTGGATCTGGTGCTCACCGGTTTCTGTGGTGTCAGCAGATGGATGGATGGCTTTCGCTAATGCTTTGCTGGAGTGATAGAATGTGTAGCAGGAGAAACCCTGCAGGCTCACCAGAAAAAGAGGAACAGGAATAGCTCAGGGACGTGGAGAAACTGAGCCGGGAAAGGGGACCAGTGTATATTAGAGTGCACTGGACATTCCTGCTGCAACCCTGCCTGCAGGGCTCACTCAGACACCCAAGTTGTTGCTGGTGTGCCTGGTGGTCTGGTCTCTGTTACTCGATCTCCCAAGTTGGACAATTGCAACAGGCTTTTATCTGGTGTGCTCAGTCCAGTCTAGAACCCCTCTATACTTCCATCCAGCACTATTGGGGCCATATTGATCAGCCATATTGATCTCCTCATGCACAAGCCCCCTTCAGAGTGCTCCCTCACTTTCATACCTTCCATGGCTCCCGACTGCCCATCAAATCTTGTGCAAACCCCACAGATCCTTGACCAGACTGGAACTTCTTTACCATGTGTTTGTGGTTAAACCCCTTAAACTCTCTGAACTTCATTTTCCTTGGTCACAAAATTACAATTACCTATTGGGAGGATAAACTGTGATCAGGCAGGTTAAAACACTTTGTTAGCTGAAATATAAGGCCTGTGTCAAGAGCCCAAGTCGGGGAAGTAGCTGATGGGAGCAGCTGTCCCCAGGGGTCAGCAAGGCTGGGAAGGTGAGAGAGGACCATGGACGCAGAAGGCAGGAGCCTTCCTCCTACTCCAGCCGGCTCGCCTGGGGTGTCAATTTCTCCCTCCCCAGCCGGTTGGGGGCTCAGCTCTTCATTACACGTCCTCACGCACATTTCTCAGCTCTGCCACGTCGAGGTGCCCACTCCCGTCTCAGATCCTGGCTGTCACCGAAACACACAACACCCAGCGAGGATAAGACCTCCCAGTGTGGCTGTGAGGATTGTGCACTAGACAGCAATCGCACGATGCTGGGCACACAGGGCAGGCTCAGTACGTGTTGACAACACCAAAACACAAAGTCGTATGTGTACCACAGAAACAAGGGCTTACGCACCCATCTGTTTCAGAGGTTTCCTCACTCATCAGAATTTACGGAAAACACCATCCGTTCATCTCTTGCAGGCATTAACCGGGGATGTGGAAAGAGCTTAGATTAACTTGCTAAATCCATCAAAATGGTATTTGTTAAAATGGGCTTTTATGTGTTGACCACATAAATATTCATCACTTCATGGCCGTGCCCAAGCACATACCACTGCTTCTGTTTCCCCCCCACGACGTTGTCAGCAGAAAACATCACGTGACAACAAAAGGAGCTAGCGTTATTTACCCAACGCTGTGTTGGGACATGTCGGAGCTGGACTCTGCCAAGAAAGGGCTTTTCTTGCAGACAGCAAGCAGCTGCTACTGCCTTCCCCGCCATCCTCCACAGAGCGACTCACGGCCTATTTTCCCCGCCATTCCCAAGCGCGTGCTGGCTTCATCCATCAAACTCATGTCCTTTTTTTCGGGAGAAAGAAATCGATAGAAATTGATTTGAAAATGTCAGACTTTATCAACTGCCAACTGTCACTCCAAGACAGATATCTTCTGCATGGTGTAAATGTTTGATTTCACCAAGATTCTTTTCTTGGCTGACAGTCTGGGGTGTCAAGCCACAAATCAACCCTCAAATATTCTCTGCGGGCCGATTAGAAAGGGAGGTGGCATAGAGCAGTGGCTAAATGTGTAGGATCAGGAGCCAGACTGCTTTAATTGCTGTGTGACATTGGGAAAATTATTTAACTTCCCTGAAACTCAGAAATCTCATCTTACACCTTAGGATGATAGTTGGATATATATCATATGGTTGTGAGAATTAAATGATAACCTGTGTAAACCACTTATAAAATGTGGAGACTATTGTAAGTGCATAATAAATATTAACCACTTTTTATTATTTGTATGCCACTTTGCTAGGCATTGAGTTTAAATAAGGCTTGTTGGGGGAGGTAAGACATACGCAAGGCAAGCAGGGCAACCAATCCATGGAAGGATGACAGAGCCTGAAGTCCCGCGTTTGAATTTCAGCCACTCATTAGCTCCATGATTTTGAGCAGTTTCCCTAGAAAACAGTTCAACCTGTAAAATGGGGATGAAAATCACAGTGATTGACAAGCAAGCTTGTTATATATTTCTAGTTACACAACCACTTTGAGACTAGAAACGCACAGTGCATGGGTTAGTGATTTTATGATAGCCCCGAAAAGGTCATTTTGTGATATTGAGTGATAAATACTAAATGCCAAATGTGTAGGACAGAGAAAGGTTCAGTGTCAAGAGAGACATTTGGGGCAGAGATTGTCATAAAGGGTCTTCCACAATGGGTAGGATTGAACTGGGTTTTGCCAGGTCAAGTCCAAAGAAGACTGCCTGGAACATACTGGGCTAAGTTATCGCCAATACACGTATAAACTCAGTAGAGGCCTTGATGCAGTAACGAGGAATTCTGGCATGATTTTCTACACTTTGGGAAGAATCTAGATTATTCATGTCAGGTGTGTCATCTGATCTGGGGGTCAGTAACTACCTGGCTTCTGCAGGGGGCGTGGCTGAAATGTGACAAGCGTCAGGTCAGGGACACAGGCAGGGGCTCATCCAGTTGGCCAGGTGAGAAATGACGATGACCAGGGCCAAGGTGTTAGCAGTGGCAATGGAGAAACGCGGACAGATGCGAGGTCTTTTTGGAGGTAGAGCTATCAGGACTTGCTGATTTAGTCATTCAGTTCATTAATTCAAGTGTTCTCGGCTCTGGGGATATAGCAGCATGCAAAACAAGCAAAAATGTGCTTATACTGCTTAAGTACTGGTGGGAGGTGAAAAGCAGAGGAAGGAGAAGGCAGAAGGAGGATAATTCCCAGGTTTCCTGCCTGAGGGGATGGTGTGCAGCTATTTGCTTCCTAATGTGAATTTGAGGAACTTAGTCACAAACTGCTGAGATGCACTGGCTTGCCTTGACTACCACTTCCTCCTTTCGTTTAAGAGGCCTCTTCTAGGCGTCTCTGTGCTTTCTATGTTCCAGTTTCTATGTCCTAGTGCCAGGGGCTAGTGGGACTAATGGGAGTGACTTCTTGTGGCTGTGTTAATGTGCTCAAAGGTCATTCTTAACAGAGTCTCTCCACTCAGCTTGTAGGGCCCCATCAGCTTGTACAATGCACATCCAGGGGGGTTTGGATGGTTCCCCCTCCATTGTTACACTCTGCAAGGTGCCGTTCAAGACCAGTTCGCCTCCTTGCCTTTTGCAGCCAGGGGAGGCCTCATATTGTTACTGAATTGGTGGACCGGACCCACGCTGGGGTCCTAGCCCTGGGTTGAAACCCCTTGTCTTGGCCAGGGAGGTTCTTTTTCCGATCCAATTCACTCAGCCAGAAATGAAACCGATGCTGAGACTGGAACAGCACAAGCTTTATTGAACGGCCAAAGAATGGAGACGCGGGAACCTAGTTCACAAATCAACTTCTCAACACAATTCAGGCGGAGACACCAAATACACAGGAGGGTCGAGGTAAAAGGGAGGGAATTAGAAAGAGCGGGAGGAATATTCATGTGTTATCTAAGAACAGGAGTGTGGTTTGGACCTGAAGCAACTCTCCTTTTCAGTCCCTGTATGGGCTTTTCTGGTTGTTGTCATGGCAATCGTCAACTGTCATGGCGCTGGTGGGTGTGTCATTTAACGTGCTAATGTATTACAATGAGCATATAATGAGGCTCAAGGTCTACTGGAAGTCAAATCTTCTGCCATCTTGGGCCTAGTTGGTTCTCACCAGTTCCTGTTTTTTTCTCTTTGCAGCTTCCTTCAGATAAGAGTACTCGGTTTTTATTCCATGGAGGGGCAGGTGCCCTACATTGGGTAGCATGTGGCAGCTACCAGGTTGAATCTGATTTGAAAAAGGTCCCACCTGGACAGGTGATCCAGTTTCCATGTCCCTTTCCATAGTCCGTAATACAAACACTTCCTTCTACATTTTACTATATAACCATGTCTTGCTGACCAGACAACTTTGGACACACCAAACTAAGGGGATGAAATTCTAGAAGAAAAACACAGCAGAAACCAAGGTGTGGAGGTAGGAAGTTGGAGGCAGAATTTGGCTGATGATGACAGTCCATCCAAAGTCGATGCTTGGGATGCTTTTGGGAGACGGCAAGTGCTTTTTTGAGGGTCTATCGCCAACGGGTGAGCCACTTTCACCTCCCTGCTGGGTGAATACGGGGAAGAAGCCTCTTAGAATTTTAAACAATCCTAGTGAACATAATTTCCGCAATTACTGATGTTCAGTAATTATGCTAATGCTGATTCACAAAGAGCTGTTATTTGCTCAGCGTGTTCCGTGCACATTATCTCCTTACCTGACTAACTGTTTTCGCACAGCAGTTATGGTTTGCTTGTCATGTTAAGGGATGTTTGCATCTTTGAGCTTGTCAAGGCGCTAGAAGGAGAGCTGAAGTTCTGGTCCACCCCATGAGAAGATTTTCTGGTGGGCTTCTTGATGAGAAAGGAAGGAAAGGGCAGCAAGTGAAAAGCAGGAAAGGGAACCTCCGTTTGACTGAAGGGGAAATTATAGTTCAGAGGTGAAGAGAGGGGCACAGGAACAATCACGGTAGAGATCTGTAACCTTATCTTTCTGATTCCAGGTATGGCCTCTGGTAATTAGGAAAGTTGAGAGCCTGCCTGGTCTCCCTGTTCTGTAACAGTGACAGTGCTTTGCTTGGCTTGAACTGGTCAAGTCTCATTTTTAGTCTCCGCTTCGAGTTGTAAGAGCACTTGGAGACCATCTAAGACATTAATTCTGAAAGTGTGGTCTCTTGGCCAGCAGCATCAGCATCACCTGAGAATTTGTTAGAAAATGCAAATTCTGATGAAAAAGAATATATATATATATATATATATATATATATAACCGAATCACTTCGGTGTGATGTACAGCAGAAATTAACACATTGTAAATCAACTGTACTTCAATAAAATAAATTTTAAAATTTATTTATTTATTTATTTATGGCTGCGTTGGGTCTTTGTTGCTGTGTGCGGGCTTTCTCTAGTCGCGGCGAGCGGGGGCTCCTCTTTGTTGCAGTGCGCGGTGGCTTCTCTTGTTGCGGAGCGCGGGCTCTAGGTGCGTGGGCTTCAGTAGTTGTGGTATGTGGGCTCAGTAGTTGTAGCTCTCGGGCTCTAGAGCACAGGTTCAGCAGTTATGGTGCACGGGCTTAGTTGCTCCGCGGCATGTGGGATCTTCCTGGACCAGGGCTCAAACCCGTGTCCCCTGCATTGGCAGATGGATTCTTAACACTGTGCCACCAGGGAAGTCCAATAAAATAAAATTTAAAAAATGCGAATTTTGGCGTTCCACCCAGACGTATTGCATCAGAAACGCTTGGGGTTTCTGTGTTTTAACCAGCGATCCATCTTTGAACAGGCCCTCCAGGTGAGTCTGATGCGTGTCGAAGTTTGAGAATTACATTCTAGGTCCTTGATACTTAAAGTATGGACCACAGATCAGCAAGCAGCATGAACCACATCTGCAAGCTTGTTACTAAGGTGACATCTCAGGCCACACTCAGACCTACCCAATCAGAGCCTGTATTTGAACAAGATCCCTAGGTGATTTGCATACACACTAAAGCTTGAGTATCGCTTATTCGAGTCCAAATGTCCCCATTTCCTGTTGACAAGAGGCAAAAGGACTTGGTGGATGTCCCACCAATTACTAACAGAACTAGACTGCTATTATTCTTACTAATTCAGGGTTATTTGGTTTTTTGTTGTTGAGTTGTATGAGCCGTTTGCACATGTTGGAAATTAAGCCCTTGTCAGTTGCATTGTTTGCAAATATTTTCTCTCAGTCTGAAGGTTGTCTTTTTGTTTTGTTTATGGTTTCTTTCGCTGTGCAAAAGCTTGTAAGTTTGATTAGGTCCCATTTGTTTATTTTTACTTTTATTTTTATTGCTTTTGGAGACTGACCTAAGAAAACATTGGTATGATTTATGTCAGAGAATGTTTTGCCTATGTTCTCTTCTAGGAGTTTTATGGTGTCATGTCTTATATTTAAGTCTTTAAGCCATTAAAAAAATTATTTGTTTATTTTTGGCTGCATTGGGTCTTCGTTGCTGCGGGCGGGCTTCCTCTAGTTGTGGCAAGCGGGGCTACTCTTCATTGCGGTGCGTGGGCTTCTCATTATGGTGGCTTCTCGTTGCGGAATATGGGCTCTAGGCGTGTGGACTTCAGTAGTGGGCTCAGTAGTTGTGGCTCACGGGCTCTAGAGCACAGGCTAGTAGTTGTGGCACACGGGCTTAGTTGCTCCGTGGCATGTGGGATCTTCCCGGACCAGGGCTCGAACCTGTGTCCCCTGCATTGGCAGGTGGATTCTTAACCACTGCCCCACCAGGGAAGTCCCATGCCATTTTGAGTTTAGTTTTGTGTATAGTGTGAGGGAATGTTCTAACTTCATTGGTTTACATGCATATTCTTACTCATTTTAATAACTAACATTTATTGTGTGCCAACTGCGGTCATTCTCTTGGAGTGTCTATCGCCTGCCTCACTGTTAATATGCTCTAAAGAGGGCTTTCTATGTGCCCAGAATTGCTCCCTGGATTTTTCTATTTAATTTTCACCATATCCCTTTGAGGTATTAGGTTGGCCAAAAAGTTCGTTTGGGTTTTTGGTAAGATGTTATGGGAAAAACCCAAACACACTTTTCAGCCAACCCAAAAAATACATGAGAAATCCTCTGTTTAGAACAATCCTCTGGCCAGATAATTGAAAATGTCAACTAAGGCAGGAAATCATACAAAATATACACGCCCCCCTAAACATTTAATTTCAACCTAAACATGTAAATGTATGTACATTCATCAGTCTATAGATGTGGCGGGTCAATGTCTTTTCCTTGAGTCCAGTCTTTTTTTTGTTTCTTTCTGACTTTAAGTTTCCATATCTTTTACGATACCTGGTTTGGCTTTCTTAAGAGTGAGAAAGTTTAGGGAGAGAACAAATCTTAGGGCGGAACCCTTCTAGATTTTTATTTTTTCAAACTCCTAATTCTATAGAATTTTTTAAAAAGTGATTTGCCTTGTGCAAAGTATTCAGACTACGTTTACGTAGACACATTGAAATATATGATAAAGTCTGTGATTATGGTAACAAGTATAACTGGTATAAGCTGGCTTAGAACCAACGCCAAAGTAAACAACTCAACTATCAGAAGCAGATGTGAATGGGTGCATTACAGAGCAGTGCACTACCCCTGAACGGGAACCCGTCTCAAAGTCACATTGCCAGGAACTGCAATGCCGACCCAGGCAGTTGGAGTCCAGAACCCCCATGATACTCCCTTGATTGTCTTTCTTAGGTTAAAAAAAAAGGGGGGTCTTCCCTGGTGGCACAGTGGTTGAGAATCTGCCTGCCAATGCAGGGGACACGGGTTCGAGCCCTGGTCTGGGAAAATCCCACATGCCGCGGAGCAACTAGTCCCGTGAGCCACAACTACTGAGCCTGCGCATCTGGAGCCTGTGCTCCGCAACAAGAGAGGCCGCGGCAGTGAGAGGCCCGCGCACGGCGATGAAGAGTGGCCCCCGCTCGCCGCAACTAGAGAAAGCCCTCGCACAGAAACGAAGACCCAACACAGCAAAAATAA
>NC_041227.1:16887956-16906868 GCF_002837175.3 Physeter macrocephalus | reverse complement strand
AGTGGCATGGACATATATACACTACCAAATGTAAAATAGATAGCTAGTGGGAAGCAGCTGCATAGCACAGGGAGATCAGCTCGGTGCTTTGTGACCACCTAGAGGGGTGGGATAGGGAGGGTGGGAGGGAGACGGACGAGGGAGGGGATATGGGGATCTATGTATATGTATAGCTGATTCTCTTTATTATAAAGCAGAAACTAACACACCATTGTAAAGCAATTATACTCCAATATAGATGTTTAAAAACAATTAGATAATCAGTCACTTTATCTTGGCAACTATAAATACTTCTCCAAATACGCTCTTCTTCCTGCACTCTCCCTGCATCTGCACTTAACTTTGGCAGTAGAACTTGGTGTTCTTGAGAGACCAAGCAATTGAAATGGATGCATTAATGGATTTAAATGTCTAAGCATTGTCGGGAGGAAGAAATTGTTCTTTACCTGTCTAGGTTCTTCTGGCTGGTTGAAGAATTAAATTGACATGAGACAGGGTAACAGGAGAAAATCAAGCAAAGTTTGATAACATGTATACACGGGAGAGACCCAGAAAAACTGAGTAACTCACCAAAATGGCCAAAAGCCTTGCCTTAATACCATCTTCAGCTAAAGACAAAAGAGGATGCTGAGAATGCTGGTTTGGGACTTCAAAGAGCAGGAAGGCAATTCACACGAAGATGGAAAAGCAAATGTTTGTTAAACAGATGTTTGCTGGACCCTGCAGAGAGGGTGGGCTATAGAGAGGAGTTTTGACAAACAGACTTTGCTGGGTTCGTCCCTGTCTACACACCTGGTTCATAACTATAGTTATCTCTGGTGATAGCTCCCTTCCTGGAATAGGTCCTCTGTCTACATTCTTTTAGGCAGTTGGGGGAAGGTAAAGTTTCTTCCTGAGTCTTTGGGGCCTTGATTGTTTTCAGATCAAAATAATCTGCATGCCAGGGAGACATTTTGGGGTGACAAATTTTGCTCCCCTGCACCATTAATATTCTCTGACAAAACACCATCAGTGCACTGTCTCATGGCAGAGGACAAGTTAATGGAGAAAATAACAGCAGAAGGGGGAATTAATTAGACTGAGATTTTAGTTGAACCACTTGAAAAAGTGTCCATGCATGGCATGTATTCTCTCCTCAAGCCATGTCCCCATAAGACCCCATACATACCTTTTATTATGTAAAGTGTTATACAACCGATGAAATTCTTTATCCTATGATCCTGGTTCTGGTATTTTTCTGCCTCATCTCTTTCTATTTGACTTGTTGCAAATTACTGAACTTGTATGACCTTTCTGTAAAATAAGGATGAGAATGGTACCTCTCTACCTATTAGGGTTGCAGACAGGGGTTAATAGGAAATACTTAGTATAAAACCTGGCACTAGTGAATGCCAATAAGTAGTTGCTATTTTTGTTGTTGTTTTTCCAATCCTTCTTCCCTAGGGACATGGTGAAAGGCTCAATTAGATATAGCTAAGGGCAAACATTCTGTCAGACTTCTCTTGGTCTTGTTTTATAATCCTAGCTCAGTGCCTAGAACACAGTAAATGCTTGATAAATATTTGTGGAAAATTGAATAAATGAATCTTGGGTTAGTGTTCTTCACTGTTCTCTTTCTGCATCCGATTATGGTCTCTATAAGCGTTGTTTCCCAATATCGAAACCTTTCATACATCTGTCATTTCAAAGAATTCTCAGTCTCTCCATCCGCAGTTGCCTATGGTCTCCATATATTCAGTACAGACTTTTTTCTTTCTTTCTTTCTTTTTTTTTTTTACCACACGTCTTTATTGGAGTATAAATGCTTTACAATGTTGTGTTAGTTTCTGTGTACAACAAAGTGAATCAGCCATATGTATACATATATCCCCATATCCCCTCCCTCTTGAGCCTCCCTCCCACCCTCCCTATCCCATCCCTCTAGGTGGTCACAAATCACTGACCTGATCTCCCTGTGCTATGCAGCAGCTTCCCACTAGCCATCCATTTTGCATTTGGTAGTGTATATACGTCAGTGCCACTCTCTCACCTCATCCCAGCTTCCCCTTCCCCCCGACCCCGTGCCCTCAAGTCTGTTCTCTACGTCTGCCTCTTTATTCCTATCCTGCCCCTAGGTTCATCAGTACCGCTTTTTAAAATTCCATATATATGCGTTAGCATACGGTATTTGTTTTTCTCTTTCCAACTTACTTCACTCTGTCTGACAGATTCTAGGTCCATCCACCTCACTACAAATAACTTAATTTTGTTCCTTTTTATTGCTGAGTAAGATTCCATTGTATATATGTGCCACATCTTCTTTATCCAGTCATCTGTTGATGGTGCAGGAGGGTTCCCTTTTCTCCACACCCTCTCCAGCATTTATTGTTTGTAGATATTTTCATGATGGCCATTCTGACTGGTGTGAGGTGATACCTCATTGTGGTTTTGATTTGCATTTCTCTAATGGTTAGTGATGTTGAGCATCTTTTCATGCATTTGTTGGCCATCTATATGTCTTCTTGGGAGAAATGTCTATTTAAATCTTATGCCCATTTTTGGATTGGGTTGTTTGTTTTTTTGATATTGAGCTGCATGAGCTACCTGTAAATTTTGGAGATAAATCCTTTGTCAGTTGCTTCATTTGCAAATATTTTCTCCCATTCTGAGGGTTGTCTTTTCATCTTGTTTATGGTTTCCGTTGCTGTGCAAAAGGTTTTAAGTTTCATTAGGTCCCATTTGTTTGTTTTTGT
Organism: Physeter macrocephalus; assembly: GCF_002837175.3. Lineage (NCBI taxonomy): Eukaryota > Metazoa > Chordata > Mammalia > Artiodactyla > Physeteridae > Physeter > Physeter macrocephalus. Next base: position 16,904,136 of record NC_041227.1, on the reverse strand, counting down.
TTTTATTTCCATTTCTCTAGGAGGTGGGTCAAAAAGGATCTTGCTGTGATTTATGTCCTAGAGTGTTCTGCCTATGTTTTCCTCTAAGAGTTTGATAGTGTCTGGCCTTTCATTTAGGTCTTTAATCCATTTTGAGTTTATTTTTGTGTATGGTGTTAGGGTGTGTTCTAATTTCATTCTTTTACAGGTAGCTGTCCATTTTTCCCGGCGCCACTTATTGAAGAGGCTGTCTTTTCTCCATTGTATATTCTTGCCTCCTTTATCAAAGATAAAGTGACCATATGTGCATGGGTTTATCTCTGGGCTTTCTATCTTGTTCCATTGATCTATATTTCTATTTTTGTGCCAGTACCATACTGTCTTGATTACTGAAGCTCTGTAGTATAGTCTGAAGTCAGGGAGCCTGATTCCTCCAGCTCCATTTTTCTTTCTCAAGATTGCTTTGGCTATTCGGGGTCTTTTGTGTTTCCATACAAATTGTAAAATTTCTTGTTCTAGTTCTGTGAAAAATGCCGTTGGTAATTTGATAGGGATTGCACTGAACCTGTAGATTGCTTTGGGTAGTATAGTCATTTTCACAATGTTGATTCTTCCAGTCCAGGAGCATGGTATATCTCTTCATCTGTTTATGTTATCTTTGGTTTCTTTCATCAGTGTTTTATAGTTTTCTGAATACAGGTCTTTTGCTTCCTTAGGTAGGTTTATTCCTATGTAATTTATTCTTTTTGTTGTGATGCTAAGTGGGATTGTTTCCTTAGTTTATCTTTCTGATCTTTTGTTGTTAGTGTATAGGAATGCAAGAGATTTCTGTGCATTAATTTTGTATTCTGCAACCTTACAAAATTCATTGATTAGTTCTAGTAGTTTTCTGGTGGCATCTTTAGGATTTTCTAGGTATAGTATCATGTCATTGGCAAACAGTGACAGTTTTACTTCTTCTTTTCCAATTTGTATTCCTTTATTTCTTTTTCTTCTCTGATCACTGTATCTAGGAATTCCAATACTCTGTTGAATAATAGCAGCAAGAGTGGACATCCTCGTCTTGTTCCTGATCTTAGAGGTAATGGTTTCAGTTTTTCACCATTGAAAATGACGTTTGCTGGAAATGATATATGGCTTTTATTATGTTGAGGTAGGTTCCCTCTATGCCCACTTTCTGGAGGGTTTTATCATAAATGGGTGTTGAATTTTGTCAAAAGGTTTTTATGTATCTCTTGAGATGATCATATGGTTTTTATTCTTTAATTTATTAGTATGGTGTATCACATTGATTGTTTTGCATATATTGAAGAATCCCTGCATCCCTGCGATAAATCCCACTTGATCATGGTGTATGATCCTTTTAATGTGTTGTTGGATTCTGTTTGCTAGTATTTTGTTGAGGATTTTTGCATCTATTCATCAGTGATATTGGTCTATAATTTTCTTTTTTTGTGATATCTTTTTCTGGTTTTGGTGTCAGAGTGATGGTGGCCTCATAGAACGAGTTTGGGAGTGTTTCTCCCTCTGCAATTCTTTGGAAGATTTTGAGAAGGATAGGTGTTAGCTCTTCTCTAAATGTTTGATAGAATTCTCCTGTGAAGCCATCTGGTCCTGGATTTTTGTTTGTTGGAAGATTTTTAATTACAGTTTCAATTTCATTACCTGTGATTGGTCTGCTTATATCTTCTATTTCTTCCTGGTTCAGTCTTGGAACATTGTGCTTTTCTACGAATTTGTCCATTTCTTCCAGGTTGTCCATTTTATTGGCATATAGTTGCTTGTAGTAGTCTCTAATGATCTTTGTATTTCTACCATGTCAGTTGTAATGTCTCCTTTTTCATATCTAAGTTTATTGATTTGCATCCTCTTTGTTTTTTTCTTGATGAGTCTGGCTAAAGCTTTATCAATTTTGTTTATCTTCTCAAAGAGCCAGCTTTTAGTTTTATTGATCTTTGCTGTTGTTTTCTTTGTTTCTATTTCATTTATTTCTGCTCTGATCTTTATGATTTCTTTCCTTCTACTAATTTTGGTTTTCTTTGTTCTACTTTTTCTAGTTGCTTTAGGTGTAAGGTTGGATTGTTTGAGATTTTTCTTGTTTCTTGAGGTGAGGTTGAATTGCTATGAACTTACCTCTTAGAACTGCTTTTGCTGCATCCCGTAGGTTTTGGATCGTTGTGTTTTCATTGTCATTTGTTCTTAGGTAGTTTTTTATTTCCTCTTTGATTTCTTTAGTGATCTCTTGGTTATTTAGCAGTGCACTGTTTAGCCTCCATTTATTTGTGTGTTTTTACTGTTTTTTTCCTTTGGTTGATTTGTAATATCATAGCTTTGTGGTTGGAAAAGTTACTTCATACGATTTCAATTTTCTTAAATTTTCCAAAGTTTGATTTGTGACTGAAAAACGTGATCTATTCTGGAGAACGTTCTGTGTGCCCTTGAGGAGAAAGTGTATTCTTCTGCTTTCAGGTGGAATGTCCTAAAAATATCAATTAAGTCTATCTAGTCTTTTTTTTTTTTTTTTTTTTGCGGTACGCGGGCCTCTCACCGCTGCGGCCTCTCCTGCTGTGGACCACAGGCTCCGGACGCGCAGGCCCAGCGGCCATGGCTCACGGGCCCAGCCGCTCCGCGGCACGTGAGATCCTCCCGGACCGGGGCAAGAACCCGTATCCCCTGCATCAGCAGGTGGACTCCCAACCACTGCGCCACCAGGGAAGCCCCTATCTAGTCTTTTGTGTCATTTAAAGCTTGTGTTTCCTTATTTATTTTCTGTCTGGATGACCTGTCTATTGGCGTAAGTGGGGTGTTAACATCCCCCTCTATTATTGTGTTACTGTCAATTTCTCCCTTTATGGCTGTTAGCATTTGCCTTATGTATTGAGGTGCTCCTATGTTGGGTGGATAAATATTTACAATTGTTATATCTTCTTCTTGGATTGATCCCTTGATCATTATGTAGTGTCCTTCTTTGTCTCTTATAATGGTCTTTATTTTAAAGTCTATTTTGTCTAATATGAGAATTGCTAGTCCAGCTTTCTTTTGACTTCCATTTGCATGGAATATCTTTTCCCATCCCCTCACTTTCAGTCTGTATGTGTCCCTAGGTCTGGAGTGGGTCTCTTGTAGACGGCGTATGTACTGGTCTTGTTTTTGTATCCATTCAGCCAGTCTATGTCCTTTGGTTGGAGCATTTGATCCATTTACATTTAATGTAGTTATCGATATGTATGTTCCTATTACCATTTTCTTAATTGTTTTGGTCACTTTAAATATGTCCTGTCACTCCCTTGCAGAGTTTCTGCTGAAAGATCAGCTGTTAACCTTATGCGGATTCCCTTGTATGTTATTTGTTGCTATTCACTTGTTGCTTGTCATATTTTTTCTTTGTGTTTAATTTTTGATAGTTTGATTAATATGTGTTTCAGCGTGTTTCTCTTTGGGTTCATCCTATATGGGACTCTCTGCACTTCCTGGACTTGGGTGGCTATTTCCTTTCCCATGTTAGGGAAGTTTTCAACTATAATCTCTTCAAATATTTTCTCAGACCCTTTCTTTTTCTCTTCTTGTTCTGGGACCCCTATAATTCAAATGTTGGTGCGTTTAATGGTGTCCCAGAGGTCTCTGAGACTGTCCTCAATTCTTTTCATTCTTTTTTCTTCATTATGCTCTGCAGTAGTTATTTCCACTATTTTATCTTCCAGGTCACTTATCCGTTCTTCTGCCTCAGTTATTCTCCTATTGATTCCTTCCAGAGTATTTTCAATTTTAGTTATTATGTTGTTCATCACTGTTTGTTTGCTCTTTAGTTCTTATAGATCCTTGTTAAATGTTTCTTATATTTTCTCCATTCTGTTTCTGACAATTTGGATCATATTTACTATCATTACTCTGAATTGTTTTTCAGGTAGGTTGCCTATTTCACCTTCATTTATTTGGTCTTGTAGGTTTTTACCTTGCTCCTTTGTCTGTAACATACTTTTTTGTCATTTAATTTTTTTTTTTTTTATGAGTGGGGCTGTATTCCTGTCTTACTGGTTGTTTGGCCTGAGGCAGTCAGCACTGGAGTTTGCAGGCAGTTGTATAGAGCTGGGTCTTGGTGCTGAGATGAGGACCTCTATGAGGCCTCACTCCGATTAATATTCCCTGGGGTCTGAGGTTCTCTGTTAGTCCAGTGGTTTGAACTTGGAGCTCCCATGACAGGAGCTCAAGCCCAACCTCCAGCCTGTGAACCAAGATCCCTCAAGCTGTCTGGTGTAGGAAAAAAAAAAAAAGGAGCAATACAATAACAAAGAATAAAAAACAAAATAAAATTAGATAAAAAATATATTAGGAAAAATAAAAATATAGTTGAAACAACTGCAACAAGGTAAAATAAAACCCCACTATTTTATCTTCCAGGTCACTTATCCGTTCTTCTGCCTCAGTTATTCTCCTATTGATTCCTTCCAGAGTATTTTCAATTTTAGTTATTATGTTGTTCATCACTGTTTGTTTGCTCTTTAGTTCTTATAGATCCTTGTTAAATGTTTCTTATATTTTCTCCATTCTGTTTCTGACAATTTGGATCATATTTACTATCATTACTCTGAATTGTTTTTCAGGTAGGTTGCCTATTTCACCTTCATTTATTTGGTCTTGTAGGTTTTTACCTTGCTCCTTTGTCTGTAACATACTTTTTTGTCATTTAATTTTTTTTTTTTTTATGAGTGGGGCTGTATTCCTGTCTTACTGGTTGTTTGGCCTGAGGCAGTCAGCACTGGAGTTTGCAGGCAGTTGGATAAAGCCGGGTCTTGGTGCTGAGATGAGGACCTCTGGGAGGCCTCACTCCGATTAATATTCCCTGGGGTCTGAGGTTCTCTGTTAGTCCAGTGGTTTGAACTTGGAGCTCCCATGACAGGAGCTCAAGCCCAACCTCCAGCCTGTGAACCAAGATCCCTCAAGCTGTCTGGTGTAGGAAAAAAAAAAAAAGGAGCAATACAATAACAAAGAATAAAAAACAAAATAAAATTAGATAAAAAATATATTAGGAAAAATAAAAATATAGTTGAAACAACTGCAACAAGGTAAAATAAAACCACAACAGAAAAAAAAAAGCTTGGCTATGTGGGGGTGGGGTTTAAGCAGGTGTGGAATTTGGGGGGGTGTTAGGGTGGGGCAGGGCCTAGGCTCAGGACCCACACAGGCGGAAAAGGCCTTGGGGGTGTGGCCTAGGTGGGGTGAAGTTCAAGCCTGGGGTGGGGCCTCTGCTTAGGACCTGCGCGGGAGAGGCGGCACCTCCATAGGAGGACCTCCAGAGTGTGGAGTTCTGGAATTTGGAGGTAAGGCCCTGGGTGAGGGTGTGTGGATGGGGTTTATGCCCAGCACGGTTGGAGGGGTCTCAGAGTAGGTCTCCGAGTGTAGAGCTAGGGCCCTGAGTGGGGGTGTAGGGACAGGGCTTGGGCTCTGCACGGCAGGAGGGAGGCTCCACAGGCAGAGGATTAAGCCTGGGAGCCCAAGAGGCTCCCCGGTGCCTAAGTGGACAGGGAACATGCTGGCTGGGTTCCCTTCTGTTCCTCCGTGCCCCACCCCCATGGTCTCCTCCAGGGTCTCCCCATCCCTGCTGGACTCCTAACTGTGGGTGTGTCCCACTGGGTGTAGGAACTACTCCCCTCCCCCAGCCACCCCTCAGGGGTGCCAGTCCTGTAGGTCCGGCCTTTACTTTTGCTCCACCTTCTCTCCTTCCCACTCCCTCAGGACCTGAGCAGCTGGAGGGGGCCTTGGTTAGCAGAGGATCAGGCCCGGGATCACAGCAGGCTCCTGGGGGCCCAAGTGGGCAGGGGAAGCCTGGGCACACTCCCTTTTGATCCTCTGCCCTCCCAGTGGTCCCCCAATTTCCCCCTTCGGGCGTGGGATCCCTTCCCCTCCCCCAGCTGCCCCTCAGGGGTGCCAGTCCCGTCCCGCCTCCACTTCTCCGCCCCCTTCACTCCCCCCCACACCCCATGTCCTACCAGGTCGCTGGGGGTTCCTCCTGACACCTTAGGTGTCCATGGTCCCCCACCAGTGCCTGGTAGGTGTCCTAGTTGTGCAGAGATGCGAATTCTCCGTCCTCCTAGTATGCCATCTTGACTCCGCCCCCAGACTTTTTTCTGAATTATGTTTCAAAGTGATCTTGTGTTGCTCTAATAGTCTCAGAAAATTACCTACAGACAACAGCTTGCAGAAATGGCAAAGAGCTCATACCATTTACGGCTCTGCTTTGCTTCTTGGCTCTGAGTGTCCTGAGATCTGAAGCTTATGTCTCTTGGCTGCCTCTGAGTCCCCCTGTGGTTTTACAGTACCCAGCTTTTGGACAGAAATGGTTAACTTCTAGATTTGTCCTTGAATGAGAAAGTCTCAGCTCCCAGTGCAAGAGTCTTCATGATATCGTAGAAGTAATGGACATGTGATGGTTGGACAAGGTAGAAGAAAGTCATGGAGCAGGTGATTTGCAAAGCAGTCCTGGGTCAAATGAAGGAAGCTGAAGCACAGTGCCCTAATGCCTTGGAAGTATGTTCTTGTGTTTTGATGGACTTTTAACCTGGAACTGCCTGGGAGAGGACTGGATAATGGAACTCAGGTTAGGTAAATACGTGGGTAAATATGTAAGGTTAGGTAAATATGTAAGGATCATCTGCAGCGCTTCTTATGTTAGGTGTTTGTGCCAAGTGCCTTCCAAGTGCTTCCCCATCCCTCAGATCTCCTCTTCATCCTCCTCCAGAGCTCTTTTTCCAGAACTCTGACCCTTAAGGATCACATCAGCAGGTTCCTTTGCCCTCTGGCATCAAGCAGGTCAACCTCATCAATGGGGACCTCTTGGCAGGAGATTGGAAGTCAGGAGGGAGGAGAGTGTGACCAGGGTATTTATTTCCCTCGCGCATCAACCTCATCAATGGGGACCTCTTGGCAGGAGATTGGAAGTCAGGAGGGAGGAGAGTGTGACCAGGGTATTTATTTCCTCTGTGGAATGGCTACAGGCTGGTTGTACCTCTCCACTGAAGGTCAGTATTCTTCTCAAGGTGGCCTCATTTATGCCTAACTCTTCTTCAAGTTCTGGTATCTGTTCACTCTCCTTATCATCTTGAGCCTGGAAAGGGTAACACCCAGACTGTTACTCATGCCGTATACAGCAATATCCTTTGTAGTTTCCCTACAGCCTGCCCACACCCTTTATTAAACCCTCCTGGAATTCTCCCAGTTTGAGTGTTGACTACTTCCTGCTGGGAGCCTGACTTGCAGCCTCAAGTTGCTCTCCTTCTGCGGGAAGATAGTGGTACCTGGGAGGGAGGAATCAGTAAGAGGTTAAGAGTCCAGTTGGGTCGGTAAGGGCGGTGGTTTCATTGGCAAGCAATAGGAAGCTAATTTAAGCAGAAAAGGAATTATTGGTGGGATAGATGGGATAGAAAGAATTTGGGAGGCTGAGAACCAGGCAGACATCTGGGCAGCAGGGAGCATAGTTACGTTTCGATTAAGACATGGTTAATTGTTCCTGCTGCCCTGGGCTCTTGATGAGGCCCATGTTGCTATGAATGCTTTCTCAACTGTATCTGCATCTTTGTATCACTCCCCCAGGGTTCAGAACCCCAGGTGAGAGCATCTGCTTAGCTGATACTAGGTCACATACAGCATCCTGCCTAGTTCCAGGAAGTGGGAAGAGAAGTTTAAGCTTCTTTTTTCTCCCAGCTTATTCCGTTTCAGGCTAGAAACCTGAAACAGACAAAGAGGTGCTCCATGGTTGGCTTCTTGCCTTCCTTCTCCCCAACCCCCTCACCAGTAGCCACCTCCGGCTCCTTCAGGGCTGGGATTGGGGGAGAGTAGAAGATGTTTGGTGCAGGATATGTCTTACTTGACTGGTGTTATCATGACCTGGTGATACTATTGCCTATTGGGCAGGCTTGGCAGGTGTTCAAAGTTGAATCTTACTCTCCTTGACTGATTCTTTCTTCCTTCTGGCTGGCCATTCCCCTTCCAGCCATTCTTGGGAGAAATCCAAAATGACCGCAGTATGGTAGCCATCAAGGGCTGCTTAAAACTTTTTTTCTCTCAGCCTTTGTAGAAGGCCAGAGAGGGTTAAATTCTAACAACCTCATAGAGTTCTGGTCGGTCTTAGTGGAGGCAAGTCAGCCGGTTTGAAGTTGCAGGCTGGCTGCAGAGCTGTTGCTGATAAACACCCAGAGGCTGCCCTCTGGGCACCCCTACACAGTGGCTGGGCTTGGGTTCACAAAGATCACCCCAGAAACCTCTGTCCAAGCTCCTGGATGTGAGCCAAGGCACAGGGAGCCCAGAAGAAGAAAGAAAATGTTGTTTTCAGGATAGGTTTTCTCCCATAAAGGGTTCTCAGAAGATGAGGGGTTCTTGCTAATTCTTACCTTTCCTAGAAGAACAAAGCCTTCTCATGATATGATATTTAACACGTAAATTTCCACTGGGTCAAGACCAATTGTGCCTTGGTCTGGCTAAACTGATCATGTTTTATTATATGGTTGGTGAACTCTCATTCTGTTTCAGAAGCTTCATTTGCCATTTTGAATTAGCAAGTTTTCTTTGCTGTGTATCAGACCGTGTACTCAAGGCTGTTAATCTCAAATCTTTTTCTCAGTAAAAAACCTGGGTAAATGTAAACAGGTGAATGCTACAGCTTACATCAAACCAGAACCAAAAGTTGAGGACTTGGCTCCAGCTTGCCAGTAAGATCCTAATCCCACATGATGGTTGTTTGTTGATTGACTATTTATTTATTTATTTATTTATTTCTGAGCTGTAAAAGGGCAAGACAGAAGGTTTGGTAGAAGGATGCAGATGAGAAAGGCTTCATTAGGTCATTCCTATCATCTCTAAGGAACAAATTCAGAGTCTCAGTTCTCTGTGATGCTAAATTTTAGGAGAGATTTCCAAGATGTTGAAGGAGGATGAATATGTGAACTATTGATTTTATTATGCAAACAGAGCTTGGAATCATGTTAGTTTTGGACAATTTGGGGCCCTCTGTTAATTGGGCAGGATTTTTCATTTTCCATCTAGTCATTTGGGGTCACAGGTTATGTGGATATAAGAAGTCAAAGAAATTCCTTGCATTTGAAACAAAAGTTGTATCTCCTCTCAAATTCTTATTATCTTCACCATCATCACATCATTGTCATCATCTATAATATCTTCATAAATCTTTATGCACATCCTTTATTATCCTTTATTATTTTCTTTGGATTAACTTTTAGGTAAAAATATGTGAACTTTTTTTTTCAGTTGGAGTACATTTATTTATTTTTCACAAAGTACCTTACTTATACTGATTATGTGTGGGGTTGGAAACATTATGTGCGGGAATGAGTTTTAATAATTTTTCCTTTTTTTGAAATGGATTCTCTTTAGTTAATTAATTGAAATATAGTTGACTTACAACATTATATTAGTTTTGGGTGTACAGCATAGTGATTCAATATTTTTATAGATTGTGCATTATGGAAAGTTACTACAATTATATTGACTATATTCCCTGTGCTGTACTTTACATCCCTGTGACTTATTTATTTTACAACTAGTAATTTTTTACTTCTTGGTCTCCTTCCCATATTTCACCCATTCTCTATCCCCTTCCCTCTGGCAACCACTAGTCTGTTCTCTGCATATGTGAGTCTGTTTCTGTTTTGTTATACTTGTTCATTTGTTTTGTTTTTTAGATTTCACATATAAGTGAAAACATGCAGTGTTTTTCTTTCTATGTCTGATATTTCACTTAGCATAGAGTTCACTTAGAACTCCAGGTTCATCCATGTTATCGAAAATGGCAAGATTTCATTCTTTTTTATTGTTGAGTAATGTTCCATTGTATATATATACCACATCTTCTTTTTTCATTCATCTGTCAATGTACACTTGGGTTACTTCCATATCTTGGCTCCTGTAAATAATGCTGCAATGAACATTGGGGTACGTATATCTTTTTGAATTACTGTTTTTGTTTTCTTCACATAAATACCCAGGAGTGGAATTGCTGAAACATATGGTAGTTCTATTTTTAATTTTTTGAGGAATCTCCATTCTGTTTTCCATAGTGGCTGTACCAATTTACATTTACACCAACAGTGCACAAGGGTTCCCTTTTCTCTACATCTTCACCAACACTTATTTGTTGTCTTCTTGATAGTAGCCGTTCTGACAGATGTGAGGTAATATCTCATTGTGGTTTTGATCTGCATTTCCCTGATAACTAACGATGTTGAGCATCTTTTTCATGTGCCTGTTGGCCACCTATATAACTTCTTTGGAAAAATGCCTATTCAGTTCCTCTGCCCATTTTTTAATTGGATTGTGGTTTTTTTGATATTGAGTTTTATGAGTTCTTTAAGTATTTTAGATATTAATCCCTTATTGGACATACCATTTGAAATATCTTCTCCCATCCAGTAGGTTGCCTGTTTGTTTGTTTTTTTTTTTTTTGTGGTACGTGGGCCTCTCACTGTTGTGGCCTCTCCCATTGCGGAGCACAGGCTCCGGACGCGCAGGCTCAGCGGCCATGGCTCATGGGCCCAGCCGCTCCGCGGCATGTGGGATCTTCCCGGATCGGGGCACAAACCCGTGTCCCCTGCATCGGCAGGCGGACTCTCAACCACTGCGCCACCAGAGAAGCCCTGCCTGTTTGTTTTGTTGATGATTTCCTTTGCTGTGCAAAAGCTTCTTAGTTTGCTTAGGTCTCATTTGTTTATTTTTCCTTTGTTGCCCTTGCCTGAGGAGACAGATCCAGCAAAATATTTCTAAGACCAATGTCAAAGAATGTACTGCCCATGTTTTCTTCTAGGAGTTTTGTGGTTTCAGGTCTTAACATTTAAGTCTTTAATCCATTTAATTTATTTTTGTATATGGTGTTTTGATGTTTTCTCCATGAAAGTCTGACTTGTTCCTAATTAAAATTTTTCTTAGATAACTCATATTTTGGTTGTAACTGTTAATGAGATTACTTCCTCTCTTTTTTCTTAAAGGTTATCTCTTATATGTGGGAAGCTACTTGTTTTGTATATTTATTTGTAACCACCAAATTTAATGGACTGTTTTATTAGTTCTGATAATTTAAAGTTGATTCTCTTGGGTTTTCTAAGTAGTAATTGGCATCAGTTTCAATAACTATAAATTTGTGTGTAATTTTCAATATTCTTCTTTCTTCCTTCTCCCCCCGTTCCCACTTCTCTCTTTCCCTCTCTCTCTTCTTCCTTTTCTCTCTCTTTTCCTTGCATTACCAACACTTCTAGGGTAATGTTAAATAATAATAAACACTGTATTGTGTTCCTGAATAGAAATAGCTCTCACATTTTTTCATCTTTTAAATTTAAAATATATTTGATAATATTCGTTAGTTATTTTGCAACTATATGAATATGTGAAATTAACCAAAGGTTTTCATTTTTTCTTCTATTTTTGGCATGCAGCTCCATTAACTTGTAAAAATCCAGAAGATAGTCTTTTACTTTATTTTTCTGCACTCTGGAAGAGTTTATGTATTATGATAATTACCTGCTATTTGAAAATTTAAAAGAACTAGCCTGTAAAACTGCTTGGGTTTTGCTTCTGAAATGGAGATAATGCATTCTAATGGCATAATAGCTTTCCCTTTTCCAGAAAGGACTCCAATGTACATTGGTGGGCTTCCATTGGCTGTGGAAGTTCTACGGGAGTCTGCTCCCCTGGATACAGCTGATTGAGTTTTTTCTAGGCTTTTTGATTTGGAAGGCGAGGACTAAGAGGAGTCCCCTTTTGATTGTGGGAGCCTTGGAATGAGGAATCAGGAATTACAGCTGAACTGGATTCTTGCCATGAGGGACAGAATGAATCCAACACTTTGAGAAAAACTCAATGAGAACAATTGTGAGAATATTGGCAACAAGAGTATCTGGTTCTGGATATTCCTGAGAGCTCTAAGGAGTGTCTCTTATTCCTGTAGTTACATGGGTTGCCCCATTATCCTCCCAATAAATCCCTTTGTACCGAAGTGAGTTTGAATTGGATTTCTGATACTTCTAATCATGAATCTAGGTGCTCTCTCTTTAAAAAAAATATTTCTTACACGATTTAATGGTTTGCTAGAGTTTTCCAACTTCCCAAATATTATTAAGGAAATATATATTTAAGAAAATATAAATTACCAAAATTTATTTTATTGACAATTTCAAAGCTATTAGCATAGACTTATACATAATTCTTTGTTATAAGTAAAAAGGAGTGTACTCATTGTGAGAAATCCCATATCCATTTCCCAATTTCTTTTTACAGTCTTTTCTGGTATAAAACAATCATACTATTAGAAACACTGCATTTCAAAGCTTATGTTATGGAAAAAAATTGTCTCACTGTGACAAAAGAGGGTTTCAGATCCACAATAAGTAATTTTTCCTGCAGAAATGTCAATAATAAAGGTTTACTTATTTAAAAAAATTTTGCAGGTATATCTTGTCTTATGGTATATACAAACTAAAATTTTATACACAGGTATATGGCGAACTAAAAATGAAAAATTGATTTATCAAAACTGGCAGAAACAGCCCCAAATGTCTCATTTGCCCTCATATTTCACATGCAGGAGCCTCCCATTTTCCTTGAGTCACCTTTGAACTTGACCTTACACTTTTGTTTGCAGCACAGTTTGCAAGAGTCAACCATTAAAAAAAAGAACCGTAAGATGTGAGGATAAATAAACATATATTCTTATGATCATATTCAACCACTCAAGGAAGACCACTGGGCCTTTATTTTCAGACGACAGCTTATCTAATTCTGGACTGGTAATGGTCCTCATAATGTGCATCAGTTAGGTTTTGTTGCATAACAAACTACCTTAAAATGCCTTGCCTTGGGGTCAACATGATTTTGTGGTTTGGCAGTTTGGGCTGGGTTCAGCAGGGAGGTTCTTCTGTCTTGGCTGAGCAGCCAGCTGCCAGGCCAGCTGGGGGCTGGTTGATTAGGAGGTGACCTCAGTTCAGATGGCTTATCTCTCCACCATGTGCCCTCTCATTTTCTAGAGGGCTGGACTGGACTTGTTCACGTGATGATGTCAGGGCTTGGAGAGAGTAAGACGGAGTATGTAAAGTTTCTTGAGTCATAGGCTTAGAACTACACAAGGTCATATTCTATTGATCAAAGTAGACTCTATCTCTTGGTGACAGGGAGTAAAAAAGTCACATTGCAAAGGGCATGGCTATACTGTGGGGTAGAGAATTCTGGACATTTTTATAATCTACCACATAATGCAAATTGTGTTATTGTACTTTGTAATGCAACCTATAGCCCTAAGTAATTAACTGGTTATATCCTGTTTATGACGAAAAACTAACCCTGAAATTAATATATATATATACAATTCATTTATTATATATTATATATACAAATATATTATATATAACAATATCTGTTCATTCCTTGACTTAACTAGTAAGAAGTGCATTTGTTTTCCTTATTATGTTTCACAAAAAAAGTAAAATTTTTGGATTTGTAAATCAATTCTAGTTTTTAGTTTCTCAATGATTAATTTTTGTTTGTATTTTTACTGACATATGTGCTGGACATATAGCAGACATTCAAGAGGTTAATGTTGAATACGTTCTTGCCTGGTTAAGGTTTGAATTTTAGTTTTAGTAAATATTTTCTATTCCTTATTGTTTAATAGTAAAACATTGAATAATATGAATTTTCCCTTGAGTACAGCTTTGGCCCATAGGAAATTTTTTAAAGTTTATTTTATTTTATTTTATTTTTTTTAAAGTTTATTTTTATTGCCAGTTTTCATTTTTATAGTATGATGATTCATCATAGGGGAAACATCTAAGAATCTACCACCCAGATCAAGAAATAGATCACTCCTGGCACTCCAGAATTTGCCTTTGCGCCTCTAACCAACAGTTGCTCGTTTCCCCCCATGAGAGTAGCCACTACCTGATATTCGTGTTGATTACCTCCTTGCTTTTCTTTTAATATTACCAACTACACATGTACATAAACCATATAGTTTAGTTTCACCTGTTTCTTGAACTTTATATAAATGGAATAATGCAGTTTATTCTTGTCTGTCTAGCTTATTTGGCTTCATATTATCTTTGTGAGATTCACTTATGATAATGTGGCTTTAGTTTACTCATTTTAATTGTGGTTTATTCATTGGATAAATATAATACAAATTGTTTATTATATGAATATACCACCATTTATTTGTTCATTTGGCTGAAAATTAGTAGTTTTGGTTAATGAATCACTCCAGCTTTGGGGTTGATGATTTGATAATGAATAAATGGTAAAATGGGGTTAGATGGTTTGTTTCCAAGTCTTGCCTTGTATGAATAATGTTGTTATAAACATTCTTCTATATGTTGCCTCATATGCATATATGAGCATGCATTGCTAGGAGTAAAATTGCTGGGTTAGACACTTTGAGTATCTTTAACTTTCATGCCAAATCGTCTCAAAATGGCCATACATATATGTACTTTTACCGGCAGTGTAAGGGGGTTTTCAATGCTTGCATTCATGCCAACACCTTGGCATGGTCAGACTTTTTATGTTTAGTGCTTCGGGGGGTGTGCGGTGGTATCTCATTGTTATTTGAATTTGTGTCTCTCTGATGACCAATAAGATTGAGAATTCTTTTACTTTTGTAGGACCCATTTGGATTTTCTCACTTATAAAGTACCAATTCAAGTTCCCTGCCCATTTTTCTATGAAGTCAATTGTCTTTTTCTTACTGATTTATAGGAGTTTTTAAAATATTCTGGATATTAGTTCTTTGTTGGTTATAAGTTTTGCTATAACTTCTTTGAATTTCCCTTTCTGTGATCTAAATGGTATTTTTTATAAATATAGTTCTTAATTGTAATGTAGTCCAACTTACCATAGTTTTTCCTATTTGGTTCACAGTTTCTACATAAGGTTTAAGAAACATTTCTCTACTTTGAGAGGCTCTATTGCATTTTACTTTTCAGTCTTACTAATTTTTGCTCTTAACTTTCTTGTTTTCCTCCTTGTACTATTTTCAAGTTTAATTTGCTCTTCCTTTCTAAACTTTCTGAGATTAAATTTCTTGCTCATTGATTTTCAGTGTGTAATTTTTCCCCCTAATATACGCATGGCTTTAGTTATATCCTTCAAATTTTGGTATATTTTCATTATGATTTAATTAAAAATATTTTCTCATTTGCTTAGAGATTTCTTCTATGGCCCATGGGTTGTTTAGAAGTAGATTTCTATTATTAAATTTACAAACATATGGGCATTTTCTTCCTATTATTTGTTCTTGATTTCAAGCTTAATTTCACTGTAGTCAGAGACCTTAATTTGCATGATTTAAATCCTTTGAAATTTGCTGACTCTTGCTTTAGTCCAGGATATGGTCAATTTTGTTCTACGTGTCCTTGAACTTAAGCCTCTGTCTCATGATCTTCCAGGAGAATACAGGCTAAGACATGCCAGTGGAATCTTCATTATGAAGGCTAGACTTTATCAATATATATAAACAATCTTTACTGTCTTGTTTAATATGTTTTTGTGCCTTGACTTTATCTAATGTGAATGTTGCACTTATACTTTTATTATTTTTTTTATTTTTTATTTTTTGGCTTGTGAGCCCCAGATTGGGGCTTTTTTTTCTTTGAATTTTATTTTATTTATTTTTTTATACAGCATGTTCTTATTAGTTATCCATTTTATACATATTAGTGTATATATGTCAATCCCAATCTCCCAATTCATCCCACCACCACCCCCCCGCCACTTTCCCCCCTTGGTGTCCATATGTTTGTTCTCTACATCTGTGTCTCAATATCTGTCCTGCAAACTGGTTCATCTGTACCATTTTTCTAGTTTCCACCTATATGCGTTAATATACGATATTTGTTTTTCTCTTTCTGACTTACTTCACTCTGTATGACAGTCTCTAGATCCATCCACGTCTCTACAAATGACCCAACGTCGTTCCTTTTTATGGGTGAGTAATATTCCATTGTGTGCATGTACTACATCTTCTTTATCCATTCATCTGTCGATGGGCATTTAGGCTGCTTCCATGTCCTGGCTATTGTAAATAGTGCTGCAGTGAACATTGGGGTGCATGTGTCTTTTTGAATTATAGTTTTCTCTGGGTGTATGCCCAGTAGTGAGATTGCTGGGTCATATGGTAATTCTATTTTTAGTTTTTTTAAGGAACCTCCATACT
>NC_041227.1:16886344-16887075 GCF_002837175.3 Physeter macrocephalus | reverse complement strand
CACTCTGAGTGTTGTCTTTTCATCTTGCTTATGGTTTCCTTTGCTGTGCAAAAGCTTTTAAATTTCATTAGGTCCCATTTGTTTATTTTTGTTTTTATTTCCATTACTCTAGGAGGTAGACCAAAAAAGATCTTGCTGTGGTTTGTGTCAAAGAGTTTTCTTCCTTTGTTTTCCTAAGAGTTTTATAGTGTCTGGTCTTACATTTAGGTCTCTAATCCATCGTCGTTCCTTTTTATGGGTGAGTAATATTCCATTGTGTGCATGTACTACATCTTCTTTATCCATTCATCTGTCGATGGGCATTTAGGCTGCTTCCATGTCCTGGCTATTGTAAATAGTGCTGCAGTGAACATTGGGGTGCATGTGTCTTTTTGAATTATAGTTTTCTCTGGGTGTATGCCCAGTAGTGAGATTGCTGGGTCTATCCTTGCCTCCTTTGTCATAGATTAGTTGACCATCGGTGCATACTGGATGTACAGCCAGTCTGTGTCTTTTGGTTGGAGCATTCAGTCCATTCACGTTTAAGGTAATTATCGATATGTATGTTCCTATGACCATTTTCTTAATTGTTTTGGGTTTGTTTTTGTAGGTCTTTTTCTTCTCCTGTGTTTCCCACTTAGAGAAGTTCCTTTAGCATTTGTTGTAGAGCTGGTTTGGTGGTGCTGAATTCTCTTAGCTTTTGCTTGTCTGTAAAGCTTTTGATTTCTCCATTGAATCTGAATGAGATCCTT
>NC_041227.1:16885611-16886261 GCF_002837175.3 Physeter macrocephalus | reverse complement strand
AGTGTATTTTTCATTTCAGTTATTGTATTGTTCATCTCTGTTTGTTCTTTAATTCTTCTAAGTCTTTGTTAAACATTTCTTGCATCTTCTTGATCTTTGCCTCCATTCTTTTTCCGAGGTCCTGGATCATCATCTTCACTATCATTATTCTGAATTCTTTTTCTGGAAGGTTGCCTATCTCCACTTCATTTAGTTGTTTTTCTGGGGTTTTGTCTTGTTCCTTCATCTGGTACATAGCCCTCTGCCTTTTTTTCTTGTCTATCTTTCTATGAATGTGGTTTTTGTTCCACAGGCTGCAGGATTGTAGTTCTTCTTGCTTCTGCTGTGTGCCCTCTGGCGGATGAGGCTATCTCCAGATTGGGGCTTTTTAATGAAGGTTTT
Source organism: Physeter macrocephalus (assembly GCF_002837175.3). NCBI lineage: Eukaryota > Metazoa > Chordata > Mammalia > Artiodactyla > Physeteridae > Physeter > Physeter macrocephalus. The sequence goes on along the minus strand of NC_041227.1, from coordinate 16,885,880 downwards.
CTGATCTGCTAGTGTTGGAGGGTCTCCTGCAGAGGCGGGCTATGGCTATGTCTCACCGTGAGGGCAAGGACACTGGCAGCAGAAGTTCTGGGAAGTACTCCTTGGCGTGAGCCCTCCCAGAGTCCACCATTAGCCCCACCAAAGAGCCCAGGTAGGCTCCAGTGTTGGGTTGCCTCAGGCCAAACAACCAACAGGGAGGGAACCCAGCCCCACCCATCAGCAGACAAGTGGATTAAAGTTTTACTGAGCTCTGCCCACCAGAGCAACAG
>NC_041227.1:16883540-16885553 GCF_002837175.3 Physeter macrocephalus | reverse complement strand
CTGCTGCGGCCTCTCCCGTTGCGGAGCACAGGCTCCGGATGCGCAGGCTCAGCGGCCATGGCTCACGGGCCCAGCCGCTCCGCGGCATGTGGGATCCTCCCAGACCGGGGCGCGAACCCGGTTCCCCTGCATCGGCAGGCGGACGCGCAACCACTGCGCCACCAGGGAAGCCCTGCACTTATACTTTTAAAATTTGCATTTGCCTAATATACATTTGCCCTTTTTATGTTTAATATTAAGAAAAGACATTTCATTTCTGTCTCTTGAAAACTCTTGATTCACTTTGTTTTACAGCAGAAACTAACACAACATTGTAAAGCAGTTATACTCCAATAAAGATGTTAAATAAAAAAGAAAACTGTGTAATAGGATTTTGATTTTGACAATCTGGGAATTTTTATCTTTTAATAGTGGAATTTGACATATTGCTGTTTACTGTTCAAACCATGTGATATTACTTCTTTAGCTTTGGTTTATGCTTTTAATTTTTATGTCTCATTATTGTTTTTCTTTCTACTATTTTTTTTTTTACTGTAGAACTATATCTACATTTAAAAAATGTTATTTTGGAAGATGCATTTTAATTAGAGTGGTAGTTTTTATTAAGTTTTCAAAAGCATAAAACATTTTTTATTATTTTATTTTTGGCTGCATTGGGTCTTCATTGCTGCTCACAGCCTTTCTCCAGTTGTGGCAAGCAAGGGTTACTCTTCATTGCTATGTGCAGGCTTCTCATTGTGGTGTCATCTCTTGTTGCGGAGCATGGGTTCTAGGCACACGGGCTTCAGTAGTTGTTGCATGCAGGCTCAGTAGCTGTGGCATGCAGGCTCTAGAGGGCAGGCTCCATAGTTGTGACACACGGACTGAGTTGCTCTGCGGCATGTGGGATCTTCCTGAACCAGGGCTCGAACCCATGTCCCCTGCATTGGCAGGCGGACTCCTAATCACTGTGCCACCAGGGAAGCCCCTCAAAAGCATTTTTTAACTGGTGGTTTTCTAGTTTTGATAACCAAATATGGAATTGTGTTTTTGAGTATTGTCTACTTGATATACAATTTGAGCATGATTTTATTCTCTTATCCTCAGCTTCTTGGATTTTATTAACATAATCTAGTGTCTTACATATGCTTATTCACTTTTAGGAATAATTTTTGACATTTGCATTGTTTATAAACTGATTTGCAAGAACCATTTAGACATTTCTCTTTTATAACTGATTGCAAAACTTACCATTGTCCTTTTTTAAATTTTTTTACATCTTTATTGGAGTATAATTGCTTTACAATGTTGTTTTAGTTTCTGCTGTATAACAAAGTGAATAGCTATGTGTATATATATATCCCCATATCCCCTCCCTCGTGCGTCTCCCTCCCACCCTCCCTATCCCACCCCTCTAGGTGGTCACAAAACACTGAGCTGATCTCCCTGTGCTATGCAGCTGCTTCCCACTAGCTAGCTATTTTACATTTGGTAGTGTATATATGTTAATGCTACTCTCTCACTTCATCCCAGCTTACCCTTCCCCGTCCCCATGTCCTCAAGTCCATTCTTTATGTCTGCCCTTTTATTCCTGTCCTGTCCCTAGGTTCATCAGAACCATTTTTTTTTTTAGATTCCATATATATGGTTAGCATATGGTATTTGTTTTTCTCATTCTGACGTACTTTACTCTGCATGACAGATTCTAGGTCCATCCACCTCACTACAAATAACTCAATTTTGTTCCTTTTTTATGGCTGAGTAATATTCCATTGTATATATGTGCCACATCTTCTTTATCCATTCATCTGGTGATGGACACTTAGGTTGCTTCCATCTCCTGGCTATTGTAAATAGAGCTGCAATGAACATTGTGGTACATGACTCTTTTTGAATTATGGTTTTCTCAGAGTATATGCCCAGTAGTGGGATTGCAGGGTCATATGGTAGTTCTGTTTGTAGTTTTTTAAGGAACCTCCATACTGTTCTCCATAGTGGCTGTATCAATTTACATTCCCACCAACAGTGCAAGAG
>NC_041227.1:16857822-16880714 GCF_002837175.3 Physeter macrocephalus | reverse complement strand
AGATACTTGATATGATTTCAATTTTCTTAAATTTACCAAGGCTAGATTTGTGACCCAAGATATGATCTATCCTGGAGAATGTTCCGTGAGCACTTGAGAAAAATGTGTATTCTGTTGTTTTTGGATGGAATGTCCTATAAATATCAATTAAGTCCATCTTGTTTAATGTATCATTTAAAACTCGTGTTTCCTTATTTATTTTCATTTTGGATTATCTGTCCTTTGGTGAAAGTGGAGTGTTAAAGTCCCCTAGTATGATTGTGTTACTGTCGATTTCCCCTTTTATGGCTGTTAACATTTGCCTTATGTATCGAGGTGCTCCTATGTTGGTTGCATAAATATTTACAATTGTTATATCTTCTTCTTGGATTGATCCCTTGATCATTATGTACTGTCCTTCTTTGTCTCTTGTAATAGTCTTCATTTTAAAGTCTATTTGGTCCGACATGAGAATTGCTACTCCAGTCTGATTCAACCTGCAGATAAGGATCAAGTTTGGAGCCACCTACTTAACAAGGCTATGATGAATCATTCTTGATACACACTGAGTTGGATATTGTGCATGAGTAATTTGAAGGCGAGTCATATAGGGAGTGCTTGAGGGCTCCAGGGAGTCTTGTTTGGAGAGGTGTAAATGCAGGAAGGACGACCACCTCCATGCCTTTTGGGGAGCTTGACTTCAGGAGATGGCCATGCTCGATGCCTTCTATGATGCAGGTGAGGCGGGTGCCCCCTTTCACACCCACCCCATTCCTCCCAGCATTCCTTATCTTTGCACACGCTGCGGTACCATTGTCCTTCGATACGTTGATTTCCCCAAAGTTGAGCTGTTAATTTTATATCATGTCCTGACAAGTTGATGTTCATTTCAGCTATTTTTGTTTTTTGTTTGTTTTAATTCCAGAAGTATATAAGTTGGCACATTTTGTAAGTCCTTGGTTGAGAAAGTTGTCCTCTTGCCTCTATATAAAAAAGGACAGCTTTTCGGGGTCTAAAATTCTTGGGTCACAAACTTCTAAACTGTGTCTAGGTATTTGTTTTTTTTTTTTTTCAATCAACTAACTTTTGAGAGCAGATGTCAGAAATATATATGGCCTTATAGTCTTCTTCAGATTATTTATCTAGTTTGGAAAAGCATTCTGCTCGTTTTTCTTATTATTGCTTCTGTTCTGTTCTGTCTTGAACATGAATAAGTTATCTGGATATTGCATCATCATTTTCTGTCCTCCATTTCTCTTATCTTCTTTCTTACAATTTTTGTCACTGTCTTTTTCTCCTAAATCTTGTGAAAGCTTCTATTATGTGTGTATATATATATATATATATATATATATGTATATGTGTGTGTGTGTGTGCGTGTGTGTGTGTATGTGTTTAAAATTCTGCAACAGTGAATTTTTTTTTCAGCAGAGATTTTGTTGTGTTTTCCTCCATGAATTAAAATTTTTGTTACTGAGTTTTTACTTTTTCTATACCCAGTGTTGTAATATTCTATGCTTGCTTGTTCCAGGAAAAAGCTACACAGGAAAAAGCTGTTTAGAATGAGGCAGAATAAGGTCTTTTCAGAGCTAAAATCTTTTTGGAGTTTCTTCCGCTATCTCCCAGATGGACCACTCCTTGTTTGGAGAGATAATTTCGAACTCTATGCATTCAGTATGGTTCTATCCTGGTACCTGTGAAAAAAATCCATGGAATTTTCTAGCATTTATTCAGTTAACAAATATTTATGGAATACCTGTTAGTTTCGGGCACTGTTTTCGGCATTTGGGATCCATCCATGAATGAATAGATGGACAGTCCTACTCTCTAAAAATTTTTTAAAAATTTCCTTGTTTGTGTTTAATAGTGGTAAAATATACACAACATTTACCATATGAATCATTTAAAAAACTGAGTGTATCTCCTATGTCTCTGATGGGGCTGCACTGCCTTTTGTCTCTGTAGCTCTGTGTCCCGTCCTCCTTCGCCTGCATCTCTCACCTTTATGACCTTATCACCTTCCAAAGAGCTTACCTCCAAGTACTGTCCCACTGGGGATTAGGCTTTGACATCAATTTCGGGGGAACACAACATTTAGTCTCTAACAAGAAACAGCTTCAATGCAATGATTGTGTTTGTCTCATTCACAGTTGCACCTTTGATGTTTGTCATGGTGCTTGGCTCCAAGTGGGCTCTGAGTCACTCAAATGAGTGAGTAGAAGCTGGTAGCTAACACATATAGTGTTTGTATCATGCTGTTGTTATAATCTCATTAAATGAGAGTGAATGAATGAGTGAATATGCATAGTGTAAACTGTTCTCCTAATTTCAGATGAGGTCAGTATATCAGAAAGCCTTCCCACACTGTAACACACCTACTAGGCACTCAATAAATAGAACCCTTGCTCTGACATCAGACTATTTTGTTGAGCTTGACAGCACTGTTGAAAGAACCATCTGAGACTCTCTGAGCAGCGGAAGAAATTTCCTATTGCCTGTCATTGGGATTCTGAGTGAAAGAGGGCAAATTTGGTTTAGCCTCTTCTCCGTGTCTCATTCCGTGGTTTGCTCCGGTTTTTCTCTGACCTATAACACTATCTGATAGAATATTCTCAGGGCCTGATCATTTTCCAATGTTTATTTGCCTCTCTGCTCGCTAAGCTGTTCATGCCTATTTATCACCTGAACTAAAGAACAGGGCTGGCTCGCCAGTAAATAGCTGACACATAAGGTTGGGTAATGAGAAAATTAGAACTTCATGGCTCCGGTGCAAGCTTAGAGTTCCCTGTAATAGCTTGGAGCTCGCAGCAGCTTCTGAGAGGAAGGGAGACCTGATTCTAAGAAGAAATATGATAATTGGAGGCCAGGGGGAGGCCAGCTGGCTTTGGCCAAATAGGAAATTACCTTCGGTTGCTCTTTTACTGTAATTTAGCAACTCCAATTATCACAAGGTGATAAAGTGTCTGACTATGTTGTATAACACCTTTCCTTGTAAGTGAACGAACCCATTAAAGGAGCTTGAATGAAATCATTATCCTTATAATGCCTAATTACAGTTGACTCGACTCCCGTGATCAGTGTAGGGCTGGTGAAATACAAGGAATCGGAGAATAGACCAATTACTACAATATGTGAAGACTCCTCCAGGCTGCTTCAGGTTTAGGGCAGGGACTGGGTGTTTCCATGGGGCAGAAACACACGTAAATCAGAAAGCAGCTTCTCCGGGAGGGAGGCAGTGCATCTAGACTCTGGAGCTGATTGTTCCCAAGCAATAAGTCTGATTCTAAGCTTTCTGGTTGCCATGGCAGATGAAGAAACAAAAAAGTGCATAACGCTCACTTCTTGACAATAGGCAGTGCACATATTTATCCACTGAAATGGCTTTTTTTTTTTTTTGCAACTTAATTCAAATAGAAATGAATCACTTGGATTCTGGTAGCTTCTTTCTTCTTCCTTTCATTTATTCTCTCCCTAATCCTTCTCCTGTCCTCCCTCCTTCTCTTTAATCCATAGAAATAGAGTAGAGGTTAGTTGAAAATGGCTTTGACATCAGCAAACCTGTTCTTCCACTTTCTCTTTTGAGCCTCAGTTTCCCCATCTATGAAAATGGTGATAATCTCCCTCTAGTATGGCTGCTTATGTAATAAGTGCTCATTCAACAGATGTATTCTGGGTGCTTACTCTGTGCAGATCTGTGCTGTGTCCCGGATGTTGAGCATAATATGACATAGGTCTTCTTAAGGATCATTGTAGAAAGACTGTGGAAGTGCTTCATTTGTTCAATAAATAGCTCTTGCTAACAGCCATATTGTTTTTCAAAATAGGCCGGCTGATTTAATCAGCTAATTCGTAGACAAGGCCAGAAATGCTCACCAGAAGGTCTTAGGAGAACTTTGCTGTGAATTGTCACATGGAGGCTCACAAATCTGTGAGACAGGCATTATTTTGTGCATTTTACAGATGAGAAAACTGAGGCCTTGAGGGGTTAATTGGCAATGAATCTGAATTAGCAGCAGCATATGGGAAGTTCAGAATCTTCCTATTTTCTCAAATAGGTGGATGCATATGATTTTCATAATTATTATGCATAGAAGAAATCACTAAGGAAGTTTTATTCACATTTCTTGAACCAGTACGGTGTTGCTGGCAGTGCATGACTAGGTGATCTAAGCTTTCTAAGCTTCATTTTTCTCACGTGTGAACTAAAGATCCTAGCTTGAGCTGACTCAAAAGTGCGCAATCCTCGTGGTTTTGTTTCTAAAGACAGTGCCTAAGGTCAAAAGAGAGTGTAGTCAAAATTTCTCCCTTGAAAAATCCCACATCCCTTAAATCACCCACAAAGTCCAACATGCATAGTTTTCTTTTTAATGATATAATGTAAAAATTCATAACATAGGCAATTCATAGGCAGTCACATGCAGGATATGAGTTAATATGCAAACTGTAATTTTATAGTACTGTGTTTGTAAATGTTCTTTCTTTTAAAAAGGTTAAACTATGTGAAATTGCCAATATTTGAACATTTTAATCTGTTAAAATGGCAATTTCATGTTATTCAACCAAATAAGTCGCTATTTTTCTTTTGCTTTTATACAGCATTAATGTTTTTATTTATTTATTTATTTATTTATTTAACTAATGTTTTTATATATGGAACTTGAACCTCAAAAGATGGCTCTGAAGGTATCTTTTTTGGGGTGATGGAAATATTTTAAAATCGGATTGTGGTGATGGTTGCACAACTCTACAGAAATCATTAAATTGTATGTTTAGAATGAGTGCATTTTACGGTATTTAAATTATATCTCAGTAGAGGTGTTAAAAGGGATGAAAGCGCTTGCTTAGGACAGGCACGTGGTGGGGTTTGGTATATGATGTTTCCCACTGTTCCTTTTGATGGGGTGTCTCACAGCATCCCTGTGAGATGAATTAAGGACAAGGCTCAGAGAGGTGAGGTGACCGGGCCAAGGTCACACAGAGGGTACGTAGCCAAGTTTGGATGGAAACACCATCTGGGATCCCAGGCTGGTTCCATTTCTCTCCCCTTCCACTTGTGGGGGGGGGTTCCCTTCCCACTCCTTCTGGCTCTGAATGTTCTGAACAGCCCCAGAGTGGGAAGGCTATGGAAAATGGATTTACGCAACCGCATCTCTAGGCAGCCCACTTTGGAAATCACTTGTGACCTGTAATTGACCATGACGACACAAAAATTAGAACCTGAAAATCACAAACATGCTGGGTTTTTAGATGGTGAAATTGCAGTTTCCCGTCAGCCTGCTGCCTTCCGACTTCTCATTTTTGCTTTTCAGGGTTGGAGCTCAGCAAATCTCCCCGATACGCAGCCCCCTCCTTTGCCTGGGTGGGCGTGGGCTCCCAGGTTCCACTGCTGGGGGTGGGGGGAACAGCAAGAGCTCCGGTCTCCAGCGGGGTGAGCCATTAAAAGGAGGAGAGACGAGCCCTAATTTACCCCATCTCATTACTCCTCTTCCGTTTGAAGCTGTGCATCTATCTGATCTGAGCAGCGCCAAGGTTCTGCACTCACTCGGCCTTACAAGAGAGGCCTCCAGGAACCCCAGTTTCCTCTCTGAACTCATCACCCTCCCTCTGACCTCGTGCCCTCCTCTCCCTGACTACCCCAGTTTAACTGGAGCTGTTACACCAGCATGGCCCTGCTTCCAGGCCTCTGCGCTGGCTGTGCCCTCTACCTGGGATGCTCTTTTCCTAGACGTCCTTCTGGCGAACTCCTTCAAACCTTCACTCAAATGTCACCTTCTAAGTGACGTCCACCTTGACCACCGTATTTAAAACTGTGGCTTTCCCCATCACCCCAGGTGTCTTATCTCCTTACTCTGCTTTGTTTCTTGCACTGATCACCCTGTACAACAAAATACTGTATGATTTGCTTATCACATTGACTATTCATTGTCCTCTCCACTCACTAGGTTGGAAGCTCCAAGAGGGCAGTGATTGTCAATTTGTTTATTGACATTAGAATTTTGTGTTATGTTTTTAATAACAGCTTTATTGAGATCTAAATCACTTAGCACCTAATTCACCTATTGAAAGTGTACAATTCAATGTTTTTCAGTATGGTTTTAAAATTAGGGAACCATTACCACAATCAATCTTAAAATGTTTTCACCACCCCGAAAAGAAACCCTGCAGACTTTATTAGTCACTCTTCATTCCCTCTACCACACTCTCCCCCCGCCTACCACCAGCCCTAGGCAACCACTGATCTACTTTCTGACTATAAATTTGCCTCTGAACATTTTATATGAATGGCATCTTACAAAATGTGGTCTTTTGGCTTCTTTTACTTAGCGTATTGTTTTCAAGGTTCACCCATGTTATAGCATGTATCAGAAGTTTATTTCTTTTTATTGCCAAATAATAATCCATTGTATGAATATACCACACTTTATTTATTTATTCATTAGCTGTTAGACATTTGGGTTATTTCCACTTTTTGGCTATTATAAATAATGCTGTTATAAACATTCATGTATAAGTTTTTGTGTGTGCATGTGTTTTCAATTCTCTTGGATACACACACACACACACACACACACACACACACACACACACACACCTCTAGGAGTGGAATTGCTGGGTCATGTGGTAACTGTATGCCTAACTTTTTCCACCTTGTTGTCCAAATGGCTCTGCTAGTTTATAATCCCACCAGCCATTGGTGAGGGTCGTGTTGTTATAAAAGTTAAAAATCTCACTTAACAAAGGGATCGTAATGTTCAAGCAAGTGTCACCCATGCCCCTTTAAAAGCCTTTTGAAGGTCCTAGCTCATGACTACAGTCCTCTTCTCCCTTCTCTGTTTTGGGCCCCACCCCCTTGTTGAACCTCATGTCTTAGAGGGAGTCTTGGGTATTTTCAATTATAACAGGAAGGTTGTGAGTTGGATGTGTTCAAAACTAGGGTGAGGTGGTCCTGGCCTCTGGTGGGTGAGCGCTTTTGTTTCCTTCCTGCTGTTTGGTCCTTATCAATGACAGCACCTGGTTGTAGATTCTGTCTGTGGTTTTTTTCTACAACATGTAGAACAGCACTGTATGTACACATAGAACTTTGGCACAGGACAGGTGTGCAAGGAATATGTTTTGAGCAATTGGCTGAAGGAATCATGGCAGCTGTGCTCACATCCTTGGAGTGCCCTGAAGTCTACCTTCTTTCGCAAATCTGTGTTGCTCCTTTATAGTAGGGTGGAGCAAACCCTGTTGGTGCCTTGCTCAAAGCCCCCCAGCCCACCCTGGAGGACACCTGGTAGAGTTTTGTTGGATGGTGGCAGCTTTGTCTCTCTCTGCCTGATGGGCAATCTCTGGTCACAGAGGGTATTTGGCCAGAATTTCTGAGGACCCCAGGAGCAGCGCTACCCATGAGGGGTGGGAGTTGGTGATAAATACCCCAGCTTGCCTGCCCATTGGTAGAAAACACCTCAGGTGTAATCAGAGTCTCCAGAGTCCCCCAGGTGCCCACAGTGGCAACCCACACCACTTATTGGCTGTCTCCTCGTCCCTGTCTCATTTCCTCAGCCCTTTCGGGGGCATCCTGCTAGCATGATGCAAATAAACTACTTGTACCTGAATTCTTATCTCAGCGTCCATTCCTGGTGGAGCCCAACCCAAAGCGACCCTTGGGATTTCATGTCTGTGGTCAGCAGGAGGCAGCTGCGGGGCAAATGGGATTCCTGCCAGGCACCAGGCGGCAAGTAGGGGTTTGACTTGAATTGGTCCCTCAGCGATTTGGAGTTGGGACTGATCAGCGATGACTGGTGTTTCCAGGATGCAGAAGCTGGAGGCAGGAGGCGTGGGCGTTCGTGAGTACTTGGGAGGGGGTGAAGCATCCTGTGGGAGGGGTGATCTGGGACTCTGAGAAAGAGCTGTGAAACTCCTGAGCTTTCTGTAAAGAGCATTTGACACCAGGCATGATGTAGCGTGCTCCTGGCCAGGATGGTGGCGGGAAGGTGCAGACACACATGCTCAGACTCCTATGAGTCATCCCTGGATGCAGGACCTGCTAGGTAATTTGTGGGGCCCAGTGCAAATGATAGCGCAGGGCCCCTGGTTGAAAATTATTAAGCATTTCAAGATGGTGCCAGCAGAGCCTTAAACCAAGCGTGGGACCGTTTTGTGCAAGAGGTCCTCTGAGACCTCATAGGTCATAGGCCCATGAAGTTGGCCCTGCCTGGATGCCTGAGCCTCCTTCAAGAGCTACATCTGTGTCCCTGACGTTTGCTTCAGAACAGCCCTAATCTGTGCTTTTCCAGGTCTCTGGTTTCCCTCTTCTCTGCGCTGGGCATTCTGCCTTCCAATCATGCAGTGCCCAGCACAGAGTGACTGTTGTAAAGCCCAGCTGTGACCACTTCACCCCCCTCTCAGAAGTATGTAAGGGCGCCTACACCACTGACTGGGGCTGTGGTCTTCAAATCATGATCATCAGGCCCCCTCGGGGGTTCTGGGCATTCGCCTGTGGGTGAGCGAGGTTGTTTGCTGCATCTCATCCCCATTTCAACCATAGCAAACTCATTTTTATTTGTTTTGCATATATATTGGACTTCCATATACGCTTCCATTTGAGGACATGTTTCTATTCATTAAAATAAAAATGGTTCTGGGGACTTCCCTGGTGGTCCAGTGGGCAAGACTCTGCGCTCTCAATGCAGGGGGCCTGGGTTCGATCCCTGATCGGGGAACTAGATACCACATGCATGACGCAACTAAGAAATCTGCATGATGCAACTAAGAGGTCTGCATGCCGCAACTAAAAGATCCGCATGCCACAAATAAGACCCGGTGCAGCCAAATAAAATAAATAAATAACAAATAAATAAATATTTTAAAAAATCGTTCTGGAAACTACTGGCCACGGAATTAAATCCAAACTTCTTTGCTCAGTATTTAATATCAGTGATGCTTCCGCTCAGAGATCGGCGAACATCGGCTCACAGGCCAAATCCAGTTGACCGCTAGGAATAGTTTTTTACATTTTTAAATGGTCACATTTTACATGGTTCCATAAATACCAAAATATAGCTTCAGTTTGGCCTCTTGGTCTGCAGAGCTTAAATATTTACTATCTGGCTCTTTAAGAAAACGTTTACTGATCCCTGATCCAGCTCCAACTTTTCTTTCCATGCTTCACTCCCAGAACTTGAGCCCAGTTACCCTACAGAGTCTGATGCAGTACCTTGCTCATAAGGGAAGCTCATCACATATAAAGCTAGGGTGACTGCATGCCCACTTTGTTGTGCTGTTATAATTTTTCATATTAATAGAGCCCTTTTCACTCTCCTAAGTGTCTTCTTTGGGCGGTAAATTATAGTCATTCTAAATATAACTGACAATTGAATGCAATGGAAGATTAAAAAACCACGAGCAAATTTTGTGATGAGTAATATTATCTTTGATACTTAGGGCATCTCCTAAAGAGGTTCCAAATTCTGGGTGTTTGAGTTAATACCCAGAAATGACAAACATTAGAAAAAAGAATGGCCTTAAATATAATTACTATGCTTCTATTATGTATGTGATGGGTTTCTAGAACTAATGATTAGGCATCTTTGCTTGCCTAATTTTCTTAAAGGATTTAACCAACTTATCTGATTTTTAAAAGCAGCCTGAGTTATGTCAACAGAAATCCATGTTGGGACACAAATGCAATTTCATGCTATGTATTGAGTATTTTTTAGAGAAAGGCTATACTTAGGGGATGGAGGATGGAGTTGTCCTTTCATCAAATGTTCTAGGAAATGAACCACATTGCTACTTTTTGTGCCTGGAGCCCAGCATGGGTGTTTATCTGTAATGGGTCCAACTTTTAGAAGATACTGACTCCAAATGACCTGGATATTATTCAAATAAGTGCTCTTAAATTCCTTTAATAACTAACCGACCATGAAGAATAACTCAATTTTGGACGAATGTAATTTTATCTATAAACACGTGTGTACAGAAATCCTGAAGTGTAACATGATTTAAAAAGTTGAGGTGCAGAAGCATGCTTTTTTTTAAAAAAAAGATTATTTATTTATTTATATTTTTGACTGCATCATGTCTTAGTTGCAACACATGGGATATTTCCTTGCGGCACGCGGCATCCTTCGTTGCGGCGCGTGGGTTCTTCGTTGTGGTGCACGGGTTTCTCTCTAGTTGCGGCATGCGGGTTTTCTCTTCTCTAGTTGTGGCGTGCAGGCTCCAGGGCGCGTGGGCTCTGTAGTTGTGGTGCGTGGACTCTGTAGTTTGTGGCACGCGGGCTCTAGTTGAAGTGCGTGAGCTCAGTAGTTGTGGGGCGGGGGCTTAGTTGCCCCGTGGCATGTGGGATCTTAGTTCCCTGACCACGGATAGAACCCGCATCCCCTGCATTGTAAGGTGGATTCTTTACCACTGGACCACCAGGGAAGTCCCAGAAGCATACTTCTTAATGATCTCCCTGACATAACTGTTTTGTAAAATTCCTTCAGTCAAGAAGCATATTTAGGGAGCATGTATGCTTTTTCAGACACTGAACTAGATGCTGGGGATGGTGCAAAGGATAACCCCACCCTTTCTCTGTCCTCCAGGGACCTAGTACAAAATTTAGAGTCAGTGCCCTGGCTGATATGGGCTCTGAAATCTTGAACAGGCTTACTGTTTATTGCTGTGATAAATGGCTTGAGGAAACATAAGGCAGGGTTAAGAAATACAGAATGATGGCGATGGTGTTATTCATGCAGGGTGGTCTAGGAAGGTCTCTCTGGGGGATGACACCTGAGCAGACATGGGCAGGAAGTGAGTGCATAAGGTCTTCCCATCCTCATTCTTCATTCTTGGTTCATTGTGTCAATGTATCTGGTATATAAAGTCCTAAACTCCCTCAAAGAGCCTCAGATCTCCCCATATTAGAAGAGATGAGTTTTCTCTCAAGGCCCAAAAGAAAAGATTTCAAGAACTTCACGAGGTGTTTCAGCCCCAGTTAAATCTTTTGGTTTCCTTATGCTGTATTTACAGGCAAGGTCCTCTCCTTCAAGTAAGTGAGAAAGAGGGCTTTGAGGACAGCCTCTGGGGACAGGTGTGGCAAAAAGGTGACAGTAGATTCTGGAATGTAGAGCCACCTCTATATGATCCTGTTGAAGTAAGGTAGCTGCTGTGACCAACAGCTCACATTTTTTTAGTCTTTGTCTTGGTGCCAGGCGTGGCTTATGACCCTTCCGTTGCATTAGTTCCGTGAGTCCTCCCAACACGCCAGAGATGGGGAGAGGCAGGCTAGCAGCTGAGCAGAGCCCAGTAGGGTTTAGAAGGCAGAGGTGATAGAAATGAGCCACTGGACTGTAAGCTTCAGGAGGGCAGAGACTATCTATCTCGCCCGTTACAATTTCCTCAGGACTTAGCACTGTGCTTGGATATTCTTGATGCACAATACGTGTTTGTTGAATGAATAAATAGCGCTAGCAAAAGCACAGAGGCAGCAAACTAGGCATGTGTGTCATATCCCATCTTTCTGGAGGCTGGAGTCTGGTCTACCATCCTTGGTGGGGATATCAGAGTGGAGGAGGCATGGCATCTCAGGTGAATGAGTGTGTGTGTGTGTGTGTGTGTGTGTGTGTGTGTGTGTGTGTGTGTGTGTGTGTGTGTGTGTGAGACACAGTAGGAAAGGGATGCTAGGATCTGGAGCGGAGACAAAGTGATAAGCACATGGTGTCTTTCTCCTGGGACACAGAAGGCTCTATTTTCCAGGCTCCCTTGGGCTTAAGTTGGTACCCTGTGACAATTCTGACCGATAGACTAGTGGAAGCAACTTCGGGGGTGAGGCAGGTGGGAACGCATATGCCTCCCCGAGTCCTTCCTTCAACTTGAAACAGTAACACTGGAGACCACATATCAAGATGACAGAACCACAGGATGTAGCAGCCTGGATCTCTGAGTCATTGTGTGGAAGAGGGCCACCTAGCCAGGACCAGACTTTTTATGATGGACAAATAAATCTTTGTTACATTAAGCCACTGAGATTTGGGGGTTTTATGATACTGTAGCATGTCATATTCTATCCTGACTAATGCAGGACCAGATGGCCAGAGGCCTTGAATGTCAGGATAAGGGCTTTTTGCTCTTAAAGAGCAGTAAGTCCCATGTCTGTTGCCATCCACATACTCAGCAGGCCTCCCACATACTTATCTTAGGTCCATGGGTGTGGGGAAGCAGGAGAGCTCAAGCCTGCAATTGTAGGTGATTCAATGCCAAGAGAGCCTGGCTCTCTATGTCCATTCTAAAGATGAGAACCAGGCAGATTCCTGCTGAGAAAAGCCTTCTTTTCTCTTCTCCTCTGCTGACCCAGTGGTCTTTGTGGCTGTCCAAGAATGTTAGTTGGGCACCAGAAGTGGTACTAGCAAGAAGCCGTGATCAGAGAGACAATAATATCAGGCTGGGCTGGATGTAAAATTTATTTTGGGATGTAGAAAGTGGCTCAAACTGCAGCGACTTGAGTGATTGCTGATAAAGAGGCATGCCTTACAGATGAACACACGAGGATGGATTAAAAAAAATAGTTTTAATTTAATCTCCAGTTTTAAAAAAAACAAGAGCATACTTTACATGAAACTATTCTGCACTTTGTTTTTTTATTAATATTCTTTTAAAAAAAATTTTATTTTTGGCTGCATTGGGTCTTTGCTGCTGCGCACGGGCCTTCTCTAGCTGCGGCGAGCGGGGGCTCCTCTTCGTTGTGGTGCGCGGGCTTCTCGTTGCAGTGGCTTCTCTTGTTGTGGAGCATGGGCTCTAGGCACACAGGCTTCAGTATTTGTGGCACGCGGGCTCAGTAATTGTGACTCGCGGGCTCTAGAGTGCGGGCTCAGTAGTTGTGGCACATGGGCTTAGTTGCACCGTGGCATGTGGGATCTTCCCAGACCAGGGCTTGAACCCGTGTCCCCTGCATTGGCAGGTGGATTCTTAACCACTGCACCACCAGGGAAGCCCTTTTTATTAATATTCTTAACCTGTAATGTATCGTGGACCTCCTTCCACCTCATTCTCTTTAATGGATGCTTATTCTCTCATAGAATTGTGTACCATCCTTTCTTAAGGCATTCTACTATTGATGGACCATTTCTTTTGTCTCTGATTTTCAGTGATACAAATAAGGCCACAACGAACATCCTTGTACACATCCCTTTGAACACATCCGAACGTTTCTGTAATGAAATGTCTGGGTCAGAAGGGTATAAGCCTTTTTCAATTTGATAGCAACTGCCAAATTGCTACCCTAAAGGGTTGTAATAATTTACACGCTGGAGAATGGTGATTTTTTTAATGGACTGATTCCCCCAAGAAACTACGGTTTGGAGCCTCCAGACCTTTGGAACATGTGTCTGGCTCAAGTTGTTTTATTTAATCTGTGGCTCAGGTCCTTTGCAAGAAGCCAGTCCAACCCGAAGGTACTCCCCTCCACAAAGCTCACATTTAAGCCCTGAAAAATGGGAGGACTTAATCCAGTCTCTATCAGATCTAAATCAGAACATTTTTCCCCTTCTGCCATTTTAAATTACCTCTCAGCTCAGCCCCAGACTGAGTAATTCAGAGTTAATGGGATATGAAAGTCATGGTCCGTGGCATGATTGCGGGTACCTAGCCAGAGGCAGGCAAGATTTATTCTCTCGGAACCCAACTGGGTTGAAAAGGGTGATAAATCATCAGGGCTATTGCGAGCTCCCCTTCTGCTGTGAGATTCATTCCAGTTTATCAGAATAATCATCTTCCCCTCTGAGGCCAGAGATAAAGAGCCAAATCTGGAGCCCCACTATGTGGTAAGAGGGAGAGAGATCGTTCTGAAAGCTCTTTTCCTAGCTTTGTTTAGACTGGGGTGGGTGGGAGGCTTGTTACTTTCTAAGTGTAGTCCGGTGAAAAAACATCCGTGTTCACCCAAGATACAGGCTGGGGTTTTGTGCCGGTGAACACGGCTGGCCTGAGGCTTTCTTGTCTACCTGGGGATATTGTGCGAAAGAGGATTTGGCCTCACATTCTGATTCATGTTGTCCTATGTACTGAATCCAGGGACACCCTTTTCTTCAGCTTGGCTATCCCACTGTCCGCAGTCTGGCGTTTGCATCCTCTCTTGCGTTGTCTTTCTCCTGGTGTCTGGCAACCGTCCTTTCTGATTACATCACCCTGGTTTGGGGTCTTTTGCTAGACTTTCCCTTGACTGATCCCATTACAGATCACAACATGACACAGAGCAGAAGTCAGAAACAGATCAATATCAGTGGCATCGTAAAGGAGACACAGCGCTCACACAGACACACAGAATTACCTGAAATAGCAACTTCAAATGTCAAGTGCCAGCACTGACTGAACACTCACTCAGGCTCTACACTAAACTGCCTTACAAGCGTTACCTCGTTTTAACCCTCAAATCATTCTGTGAAGTCAGCTGTAAAGATCGTTTTACAAATGAGGAAACTGAGGCATGGATGGGTCACCGTTGACTTGTCCAAGATCACAGAGCTAGTAAGTGGCAGTGCCTGGTAGACTACAGAGCTCTCGTTTGCTGTTTCCACGCCCATGTTTGCACAAACACTCATTTACACAAATCCATGTGCATACAGACATGCACATGCATAAACATTCAGATAAACACACACCCAAACACACATGCAGTCAGGGAGAACGTTTGGCAAAGAATGAGTGACCGAGGCTTATGACTGTTAGTGAGAACAAGAGCCCAGATTCCTAGCCACCTTGTCCTTGAATGAAGCCTCCTCACATGGCTTACTGTAGAAAGTTAAATAGAAAAAAAAAAGGCATTGCTAGACTTGTTTGAATTTGGGATGTTACCTGGGGAAGGCTGGTGGTGGTATCCGCTGAGGCCACTCAGAATAAGCTTGACATGGCGTCTGGACGTGGGTCATACAGACTTGGGACCTGTTTGCTTCCATGTGAGGAGCAGGGCCATCCCTCAGGCAGACTCACATTAACTGAGGTTAGGATACTGAACTATGACCCTGGCGTTAAAAACCGTTATAGGAGTTTTCTGTCTGGGGCCGGGTTTACAGGAGAATGTACTGGAAGAGTCTGCTCTCAGTCCAGGGAAGACAGTCCTTGATGTTTGAGGGCTCCAGGCAGAGATATGTCCATCGTACAGTAGGCTTGGTCTGGCTGGTGGGACTGGAAGTCTTTGCAAGGCTTCCCCTTCCAATCCACACCTGCTTCTTTAGCAAACTTAACATGTCTCATTAGATTATAGCTGGGACCCTCAGGTCCTGGAGGCATCTTGTTCTGCTCACCTGTCTTTTCTCAGTTCTTCTGATCCAGTTCCTATTAATTTTCTAGATTCGATTCACACAAGGAGGTCTTGAGGGGTGCTTTGTTCTATAATCCCCAAGTGCTGAACACAGTCGCTGTAGGAGATGCTGATGACGTCCCTCACATATCCCATCAGCCAGCCCTGGAGGTCGCCTGTAGACCGTTTCCATGTAGACCAAAGGCTGCCAGCAAATTCTCTGCCAGGGTATTCCTGGCTAAGGGAATATGTTTAGCCCTCACACAGGGCAGGATGGCAGTGCTGAGGAATTAGTGCTCTGCAAGCAGTGCTCGACCAATGAGAGCGTAAAGACGCCAGCTTCCTTGCTCCTTGGTGAAGCAGCTCTGAGGCGTACACCACAGTCTCCTGGAGGGTCCCCAGTGGGACTGAGCCCCTGTTGCCCACAGAGGTAACCTACACCCTTTATCAGCTGCCTCCTTTTCTCACTCTTCTCCACTCCCTCCTGGCGCTTCCTGAGATCACCTCCCAAATAAACTACCTACACCCAAATCTTTGTCTCAGGCTCTGCTTTTAAGGGAACCCAGGCTACACAGCCACCTTCAGTCTCTCCCCTGGAACAGTTTCCATTGTTCTCTTGCTTATCATGTGACCCAGCCTCACCTTCCTCTTCTCTGAGGCCCCTTTTGACAACCTTTCAAAAGCACTCAATCCCAGAGTTAAGAGCACAAGCATTGAAGTCAGACAGATGTGAGGCTGAATCCTGGCTAGGTCACTTATTGATGATGTGACCCTGGGCAAATTACTCTCTGGACCTCATGAATCTTTTAAACAATGCAGACAAGGATAACCACTTTCAGAGCTGTCAGGAAGAATCGATGAGATAATGTATGCAAAGAGCTCAGTGCAGCACTTGGCAATTAGTAGGTGCTCAATAATGTCTGACAGGCCTTCCTCTCCCTCTGAACAGAGCCTGGTTTCTTTCAGCCATTGGTCCCGGAAGACCTTGCTCCTCCTCACTGAAGGCTGATACTCAAGCCATGGCTGAGCCCTGTGTGGGGTTGGAGCAGTCAGGAAGGGCGCTGGTGATATGGCAGGCCCCCCAAGCACATTCACTGACCGTGCTTCTCTCTGCCTTTTGAAAAAGAATCAATTAATTAATTAATTAATTTTTGGCTGCTTTGAGTCTTTGTTGCTGCGTGTGGGCTTTCTCTAGTTGCGGCGAGCGGGGGCCACTGTTCGTTGCAGTGCGCGGGCTTCTCATTGCGGTGGCTTCTCTTGCTGCGGAGCATGGGCTCTAGCCTCATGGGCTTCGGTAGTTGTGGCGCACGGGCTTAGTTGCTCCGCGGCATGTGGGATCTTCCCAGACCAGGGCGGCTTGATCTTCTGATTGGGGCCACTTACTCCTTCCCAAAGAAGCCCTGCCTTTTCCTAGATCTGCACTTTTGCTTGCCAGTTTCATTTAGCTGGAATGCTTTTTCCTTCTCCATCCTCATCTGTTGAAATCCCACTTAAACTCTCATAGTGTGTATAAATTAAGAAGCACACCAGATTCATGTAGAGAGCTTTTTCAAAATACACATATCTAGGAATTGCCCCCAGAGACTGATTCAGTACATCTGCCATGGAGTGTGGGCCTGCATATTTTGAGAAAACTTCTCAGTTTTGATGATAAACACACCCCTAAGGAAGAACCACTGGTATCATCCATAGAGCCCAAGTGCTGGAGTCAAACAGACTCAACTGCCTTGTGACATTGGTCAATCTACTGAGCTTCTCTGAGCCTCAATTTTCTCATCTGTAAAATGGGGACAATAATAATGCTTATCCCGTAGAGTCACTAGGAGGATGAAATGAGAGACTAGAGGTGGTGCTCAGGAAAAATTATATTTATATTCACACATCCCTGATCCCCCACCCGGAGGTAATCACTTCCTCCCATTTTCCCATCTTGCTGTCTGTACCTCTATTACAGCACTTAGCACAGCGGTCCTTCTATTAAAGTCTCGCGGTGTGTGAGTCACTCCCCACGCCCACGCAGAACACGAGCAGCTGAGGGCTGGGGACAAACAGGGATTGTGTATTATCTGCCACGTGCTCCTATGGTACCTGGCATGGTATCTTGCATGGAGCCCATGCTCAATAAATTTTTGTTGATTTGAATATAAAACCATAAGAAACTAATGTATATGGTTATGTTAGGTACCTGCATAATGTGCTTTTGAACAGGCTTTTGATTAGTCTTAGTGTACAGAAAACTGTTTCCTACTGACAGCGCGTTTGGAAATTGCCAGGAGGGCAATAAATATGCACATAAAATCCAGCTTTGCTCAGACTTGGACAGAATCTCTTTGGTTCCTGGGGCTTCTGTTTGCCAGGCACCCACAGGGGCTGGGGCTGTCCCTGGGCGGCCTTTTTTTTTTTTTTTTTAATTTTTATTTATTTATTTATTTATTTTTAATTTATCTATCCTTGGCTGTGTTGTGTCTTCATTGCTGCGCGTGGGCTTTCTCCAGTTGCGGCGAGCGGGGGCTACTCTTCGTTACAGTGCGTGGGCTTCTCATTGCGGTGGCTTCTCTTGTTGCGGAGCACGGGCTGTAGGCGTGCAGGCTTCAGTAGTTGTGGCACGCGGGCTCAGTAGTTGTGGCTCGCAGGCTCTAGAGCACAGGCTCAGCAGTTGTGGCACGTGGGCTTAGTTGCTCCGCGGCATGTGGGATCTTCCCGGATCAGCGCTCAAACCCGTGTCCCCTGCATTGGCGGGTGGATTCTTAACCACTGCGCCACCGGGGAAGCCCACCAATCGATTTTTGACAAAGGTATGAGGTGCATCAATGGAGAAGAAAATCATCTTTAACAAATGATGCTGAGACAGCTGATGTGCACATGCAAGAGAATGAGGTTGGACCACAAGCTCACACCACAGGAAAAAAATAACTCCAAATGGGTCAATGACCTAAATTTAAGAACTGTGGGGAGAGGAGAATGGAGGAGAAACCATTTAATGAGTAAGGGGTTTTACTCTGGAGTGATGGAAATGTTCTGGGACTAGGTAGAGGTGATGGTTGCACAACATTGTGAATGTTCTAAATGCCACTGAATTGTCCACTTTAAAATGGTTAATTTTATGTTATGTGAATTTTACCTCAATAAATTATTTAAAAAACAACCAAACAGAAAATGCAGTGTGTGATTTGTGATCAGGTGTAAAAGGGACCCTCATACGTTGGAGCTGATTTCAACCTTGAGCTCCTCACTTCCAGAACTTTAGTCACATGACCCAAGAAAGAACCAGGAAACCAGGCAGCACACCTGGGGTAACTTGGCACCAGAAAACTAGGTCGCACAATGGCCTTGACTTTAGCTTGCTGTTTTCTGCTATAAAGTTACTATACATTTACTTTGGGAAAAAAAAAAAAAAAGAATGCTCATGCGTCCTGTGTTTTTGCCCATGCCCTGGCCATGGTGAATCTTTTAAAAGCGTTAAAAAGGAGATGGGGTAGGAGGGAACCGTTAAGCCACCTGGGCAGTATTCTAGGCAAAGGAACCAGAGCTTGTGCAAAGGCCCTGAGGCAGGGGCATGTTTGGTGTGTCGGAGGTACCAAAGAGAGGCCATGGTGGTTGCAGCAGAGTGAAAGAGAGGGAGGGATCATGGTGGCCTGATTGATCAAGGCCTCATGGGCCACAGTGAAGACCAGCATTTTCTTAGTGAAAAGGAAAGCCAGCCAAGGGTTTGAGCTGTAGAGTGACTTGATGTGACTTCATAATCTCATTTCATTTTTAACAGGACCTCTGTGATGGAGAATAGAATGTAGATGGTTAGACAAGTGACTGATTAATTACACGTGTGATAAGAGCTAGACAGGAGAGTCCAGGTGCTTTGGGAATGCAAAACAGGAGACCCTGGGAGTTTGGAGATGACTCTAAGTAGATATGATGCTGATAATACTCCCTGCCAGGGGATGCTTTGGGAGTCTTCCTCAAGTGGGGCACCTGAAGCATTCCGCTGGCTGTGAGTCTGAAGAGGGCTTACTGTGCTTATCCAGCCTCGTGGGAGGAGGAGAGGGTGGGAGTCAGGCTGGCGAGCCTCAGGACACTGCAGGATCTGCCTACCTCACCGTCTTTCCTAAGATGTGTCAGGCACTCGAGGCCCCTGATGGGTCTAATTGAAATCCTCTCTGTCACTGAGATGTCAGGTGAGACAGCTCCTGTCCCTAAATGAAGCCCCGGCTGGAAGTTTGACAGCCCCAGGTGGGAGGTGATCCTGCTGCTTAATCACCCAAGGACAGACAGAACTGGTCACACCCTCCATGGCATCTTGCATCTTCTGGCCTGGCCTGTGCATTCAGGAGACTCAGTGGTCACAGACCTTACAGATGAAACTTGTGTCTTATAACTGTCCCCCAAGCACCTCTGTATCAGTCGGGGTCAGCGGGAAGCAGACACATACTCCAACTAGGTTAACTCAAAGTGGGATTAATAAAAGGGCCATTTACAGCTGTGTGGACAAGGTGTAGGGAAATCGTAAGGGGTAGACCATTACCTGGGGCTAGTAACAGTGCTCCTTTCCCCAGGTCCAAAGGCAGGGGCAGGAGGAAGTTCCAGATACTGGAGGTGGATGGAGGGAGTCATGGAGAGACAGCCGGGAGTCAGAAGCTGGGTCCCGTGGCTGAGAGACACAGCCAGACCTAGGCAAGTTTGCAGAGAGGCAGCTGGGGAGAATCAGTACCCTGAATGCACTCTCCTTCCTTCCTCTGATCCCCCGCCAGGACTCCCTGCTGGTCAAGCCTGACGAGAGGACAAGGGAGCCTGTTGATGTGGTCCATACAGGTAGAGGAAGGATGGTGAGTGGAGCTGGAGGAAAAATGAGAGATGGCCATGTTCTTCTGGGGTAGTCCTGCCCTGGGCACAGGGTCCAGAAATAGATCAGACACAGTCCTTGTCTCCAAGGACCTCTCAGTGACATGAGAGTGGGGCCAAAGTGACATCCAGTAGGGTTAGTCCTGGGATAGAGGGGTGAACAAATTGCACAGGCTTTCTGGTTGTGTGGACCATTAAACTGGGGAGGGGTGCAGAGGGGAGGCATAGAGGGAGGGATGCTTGACTGCTCTCCCAAGTACACCACAGTGACATGTTTACAACATTTTTTAAGATGATGGGAGGATGTGAGAGTTTTCAGACTACATGGATAACAGCAACAACACAGCCTCACAAGCTTCTTGTGGAGATTAAATAAGATCCTGCATGGAAACTGCCTAGCACGGTACTTGGCATGTTGCAGGGGAGCTGCAAACGGTAGCCCCATCACCATCTTTTGGCCTTTTGGCCTCATCAAGGTAGTCCAATTAGCTAAACCAAGTTAACAAGCAAGGTAGGGGAGCATCTGGAATCTCGGCCCAGTGACTCTGTGATTTGTGTGGCTACCATTTTTTTTCTAAATGAATTCTTTTTTTTTCTCCTTTATTTATTTTAAAAAATAATTTATTTATTTGGTTGCATCGGGTCATAGCTGTGGCACATGTGCTTCTTAGTTGTGGCAGGTGGGCTCCTTAGTTGTGGCACGTGAACTCTTAGTTGCGGCAGTGGGATCTGCTTCCCTGACCAGGGATTGATCCTGGGCCCCCTGCATTGGGAGCGTGAGATCTTAACCACTGCACCACGAGGGAAGCCCCTGTGTGACTACCATTTATTTATTTAATGCTTGCTCTGTACCACACACTGTGCTAAATGCTTTACATGTATTATCACAACTTTTTTGGGGGGGGATATGTGGATAATATTATTTATTCATTTTCCTTCCTCTTGTGCCTCTTGTGATGGTTTAAAACCGTGCCTGCAAATTCTTTGACACTCTTCCAATTGAGAGGTGGGGGTCTATGTCCCCTGCCCTTGAATCTGGGCTGTTTTTAGTAACTTATTTGTAACCAGTACAATGCAGTGGAATTGATGCTGCATAACTCTGGAGGATAAGTCAGAGAAAGCCATGCTGCTTCCACCTGGTCTCTTGGGACATGTAGCTGGGGGAAGCCAGGCATCACATGAGGAATCCAACTACCCTGAGACGTCCATGCTGGGGAGGCCACATGTGGGCACTTTGGTCCAGCCCAGATGACTACCAGCATTATGTGCCAGCCATGTGAGGGAGCCATCCTGGATGTCCAGCCCGCCTGAGCCTTCAGATGACTGCAGCCTCAGCTGCCACCTGACTACAACCCCTGTAGAGAGTCCAGCTAAGCCCTCCCCAAACTCCTGACCAGTAAAGTCACAAGTGAAATAAAATGGCTGGTGTGGGCTGCTAAGTTTTGAAATAAATTTTTATACACTGCTGGTGACTGGAACACCTCCCCACTCTTTCCATTCCCCAGACTGACTTTATACCTGGCCATGTGATTGATTTTGGCTATTGGGATGTGAGTGGATCCCAACCAAAAGCTTGAAATGTGCTCAAGTGATTTGGCCAGCCCTCTTACACTCCTGTGATTAATCACGGAAAGATCACGCCCCAGATACCTGCTTCCTTTCATCCTAAAATGAAAAAGACCTGAACTCAATCTACAGCCTGAAGCAGAGCTGCCCCAGATGACCTACAGTGCTGTGAGTGAGAAATAAATGCTTGTCGAGGTAAACCACTGAGATTTGGGTGGTGTTTGTTAGCCCGGATCATCACAGTAATAGCTAAGATAAGATTGGTGATAATGCTGTTATTCCCTTTCCCAGATGGTAAAACAAAGCATAAAAAGATTAAACGGGGCTTCCCTGGTGGCGCAGTGGTTGAGAGTCCGCCTGCCGATGCAGGGGGCACGGGTTCGCGCCCCGGTCCGGGAAGATCTCGCGTGCCGCAGAGGGGCTGGGCCCGTGAGCCCTGGCCGCTGAGCCTGCGCGTCCGGAGCCTGTGCTCTACAACGGCAGAGGCCACAACAGTGAGAGGCCCGCGTACCACCAAAAAAAATAAAAATAAAAAAAAAAAAGATTAAATGAACTGCTCAGGGCATAGCTAGAAAGGAAGAGTCTGCAATTGTAACTCTCTTTTAACCATTGTCTCTGGAAAGTAACATACACAAATATGTAACGAACGGATGTATCCAGCATCTTCGCACAGTCCCTGCCTGGGCATCTGTGGTAACTTCAGTTCCTGGAGCACCTGAGGACACTATAGGTGAATAAATAGCCACTGAAAACCTGTTTTCCACTGTCTAAAGCCTCAACCATGAAACCTCAGCTGGATAGTCTGTTATCCTTCCCGGAGCACAGAAGAGGTGGCCAAGTGCTTGGAAATATCTAAAAGCTCTGCTGCAGCCTAAACACATAAGGAAAGCAGGCAGCAGTCTCCTTCATTCTTCCTCCTCTGGTCTCAGAGGTAGGGCATTTTTAAAAGCATTATGAATTTATACACATTTTGATGCATTCAGAGTTGGGGTGAAATCTGTTTGTGTCCATGGCTGTGTTTGGCTGTGTGTGTGTGTGTGTGTGTGTGTGTGTGTGTGTGTGCGCGCATGTGTTGCATCACAAAAGAACAATTGGGAGAAAGTGGCTAAAGAGGGGTTGTTATTTATTTATTTATTTTTAATTTTAACAATGCAATTTTCTTTTTTTTTTAACATCTTTATTGGAGTATAATTGCTTTACAATGGTGTGTTAGTTTCTGCTTTATAACAAAGTGAATCAGTTGTACATATAC
>NC_041227.1:16846886-16857140 GCF_002837175.3 Physeter macrocephalus | reverse complement strand
AGTGGCTGTATCAATTTACATTCCCACCAGCAGTGCAAGAGGGTTCCCTTTTCTCCACACCCTCTCCAGCATTTATTGTTTCTAGATTTTTTGATGATGACCATTCTGACCAGTGTGAGATGATATCTCATTGTAGTTGTTAGCAGATACAGTGGCCGCAGGGGTGGTGCCAGAGGCCTCTGCCCGGCTCGGCGCCTGACTTGGCCCTCCCGTCTCACGGCTGCGGTTCCACCATGGCTCCCAAAGGCGGCTCCAAGCAGCAGTCCGAGGAGGATCTGCTCCTGCAGGATTTCAGCCACAGCCTCTTGGCCAAGTCCTTGGTGCTCTTCTTCTGGAATGCCTTCAGCGTGTCCGCCATCCCCATCTATATTGGCAAATATGGCATGTGGATCTTATTCAGTCTGCTGTTCTGTATAGTGTGATGACCCACCCTAGTAAGCACTAATCTGGTAGGCTTTGCATATAAAAATGTGAAATTTGTTCTCAAGCACAAAGTAGCACAGAAGAGGGAGGATGCTGTTTCCAAAGGAGTGACTCGAAAACTTTCTGAAGCTGGTAATAGAAAGATGTCTTGGAAGGAAAAAGATGAAAGAATCTTGTGGAAGAAGAAAGAAGTTGCTGATTGTGAAGCTACAACATTTTCCATCTTCTATAATAATAACACCCTATTTCTGGTCTTGGTCATTGTTGCTTCCTTCTTTATATCGAAGAACTTCAACCCCACAGTGAACTACATTTTGTCCATAAGTGCTTCCTCGGGCCTCATCGCCCTCCTGTCTTCTGGCTCCAAGTAGACCACGTCAGCTTCCCCCCGGCCGCCCTGGCTTTGTATCTATGGGTGGCCTGTGGTATATGGAAAAGTAGCAGGGTGGTCAGGGTGGAAGACACACAAGCTGTTTTTATAAGTCAGGAGTTTGAAGGTGTGAAAAACCCAACAAAATGTAATTCAATATTTGTTTATTGGCTTTTTTTTTTGACAGATTGTTGAAATTAAATGAATTGAAAGGGGAAAAAAAGAAAAGAAAGTGGCTAAAGAGACTGGGCTTTGGAGTCAGTCAGTCCTGGATTTAAATATGACACCCTCCATTGTGTGACCTTGGACAAGTTTTGCAACCACTCTGAGTCTTAGTTCGTTTATCTTATAAGTAGGAGGCTGTGATATCTGAGTAAGGAATGGGATTGGCCTCCATGAAATAATGTCTATAAAGCACCTACCATGTTGTAGGGGCTTAATGAACACATACACCCTTTTCCCCTCTTGTCATCTCTTATGAATAGTGACTTACAAATTGTGGATCGTGGGACTTGATGAGGACTTTCTGTGAACTCTGCTGGCATCAGGGGAGCCGCCCCCACTAGGGATGAAGCAGGAGAGAGCTCCTTTGCTGACTGGGACCTGAGTCCTGCAGCTCTGACTCTATAAGTCTACACATCCTCTGACTAAGCACCAAAAGTCATTGTGGTACAGAGAAGAAAGGGCTTAAACTCGGAGACATTTGAGCCTGGGTTGAAACCCTGTCTTTATTATTTATTAGCTGTGTAACCTGGATAATTAATTAAACTTTCTATGCCTTGTTTATTTTCTTCTATGTAAAATGAACGTGATTATCTGTATCCTGCTTCTCGATATATTATCTGTGCTCAGCATGGTGCCAGCCACCTAGTCAATGTCATGAGGATCAAACAGAGTAACACATGAGTAATTGCCCAGCACATAGTAGGTACTCACTTAACACTGGCTTCCCTGATGGTACTGTTGGTATAATGGCAGGACTTTTTTTTTCTTTTTTTTTTTTTTTTGGCCACACCACGCGGCATGCTAGATCTTAGTTCCCTGACCAGGGATCGAACCCAGGCCTTGCAATGGAAGCATGGAGTACTAACCACTGGATCACCAGGGAATTCCCAAGGCAGGACCTTTCAAGGCAGGGAGCTCAAGAAATTTTAACTGAATCTGAGTCATTGCTGTAATAGCACTTTTAGAGCACTTTGATTACATTTTGAGGAAGCTTGGGGTCTAGAGTCTATAACTGGGTATTTGCAGAGTCTGGCTCTGTCTGCCTGAAGAGCCATACCTGTCTCCTCTCTTTAGCACCTCCTATCCCCATGCCTCCTTTAACCTGAGGGTATTTACATATGTTGTTCCTGTTGCTGTGAGTGCAGAAGTCATCATCATCCTTGTCAATGCCATTAACATCATTATCACCATCATCATTCTCATAATGACCATCAACAATATCATGATCATCACCATAATCACCACCACCATCACCACCACCATCATCCTAACAGCATCGTTTTAATCATCATCACTACAACCACAGTAACTATTACTGGTACTCCCACTGTTTATGAAGTCCTTACTCTGTACTGTACTATCTACTGTAAATGCTTTGTCTTATTGAATCTTTATAACAAATCTCTAAGGTAATTGCTATCTCCATTTTGCAGTCAAGGCAACCAAGACATGCAAGGGTGAAATAATTTGCCCCAGGTTAACCACCGGTGGGGATATGATTCAAATCCAGATAATATTATTCCTAGGCTAACTTTCTTAGCTTGTAAGTAGAACTACTCCTTCTCTCCATCTTTTACCTAGTTAACCCACCCTTCAAATCTTGGCTCATATGTCCTATCCTTGGAAGTCTTCCTTGACTGCCTTTACCACCATTGTAAGCACACAGAGCTCCTTTTAAATATTCTTCACGCAGTTTATCATGATTTGTAATTTTGCCTTTATTTGTGTAGTTATTAGATTAATGGCTGTCTCCTCCACGCTCCAGGAGGGCAGGGACAGTGGGCACTGTGTCTTCTTTTTGTGCTCTCTTATGCCCCGCATCCAGAGAGGTGAGGCTCAGACTCAGAAGTCTACCGTATTGTTGGATGAATGAACCCTGCCTCTATCATTAGCCTCGCTATGGTCCTGCTCCCTGGTTTTCTGGTCTTTCTAAGTCAGCTTCCTTTCTAACTCATCTTTTGCTGGGCAATCTGGGCTCTAGCTGAAGCAAGTGACATCCTCCTCCTTGGATGGATTATCACCATTATCTAGGCAGACTCCAAAACTTCTCCAAAATTGGCTCAGAAACAGGGGGTTATTGAGAGTGGACAAGTTGCGGGTGAGGAGAATCAGGAAGCAGGGAGACCAGGCTGTTGTCATAAGAAAGACCTACCAAAGAGGCCATGGACGGATGACCCTCAGTGCCAGTGGTGGCATTAGGGACCAGAGTCAGCAACAAAGCTAAAAAATGTCCTAAGGCAGAAATGGCTAGTCCTAGTGTCTGGATGGGTGTGGGATACCACCAGTTGCTCTAAGATGTCAACTTCGGAGGAAGAATACAGCATGGTGATATCTACAGCCTTCATGGGCATCCCAGTCTTATCTCCCTGTGGACGATGGGCTCTTTTCTGTGTCTTGCTTGTGCATATTTCTTTCCTCTGCCTGCAGTGCCCTTTCCTGCCTGTTTCTACCTGGAAAACTCCTACTCACCTTCCAAGACTCAGATTAAAGGACATTTTTGCAGACGTTATTGCTGGCTCAGGGCTGCCACCACATCTTGGTCAGATCTATTCTAAACCATGTGCCAAATTGAGTTGTCATCACGCGTTTATGTGCCCATTTGCACCATCACTATGAGTTCTTTGGGAGCAAGCTTGGTTACGTCCTTTTTCTTCCCCTTCATCTCAGATGTATCCTCCCCTCCCGTCTCTTCCTTTTCCTCCCCCAATATCTATCCAACTCCTACGACACTGTAATGTGACATGTTCTCTATTAATTATCAGAACAACAACAAAGAGAGACAGAGGGGTCAGGGGAGCAGGGGAGGGGGGCTCTGACTTGGCTAATGACATCTTTAGCTGAGGTCAGGTCTTGCAGGAAGAGGAGCATGAAGTCTTTAAGAGAGCCGACACCCCTTCCTTTCCACCTGGATCTCTTGACACCAACTATCTGGTTTCCTGACACACTGCAGTTCACCATGCCTGACTTTGAATTCAGATGTCACATCACTTGTATGGAGTGAGCAGACCAGAAAGTGGGTGTAACATAAAAGTGCCCCTGCGTGTGGGTTTCTTTTTCTTAACTGTGTTATTTATAGTGGAAACGAGAGGAGCAGTGGGTGGTGTGCAGCTGGCCTCCCACTCAGCCCTCTGCTGCAAACGCTTCCGGAGTGGGGGAATCTGGGAGGGGAGGGGGCTGGGTGCTGCACCCGCTCATCTGATGACATGATCACTTTAGTGCTGCAGCTCCGTTAGACTCTTGGCATTGAGCTTGGTGTTAGAAGTTGGGGTACCGCACATAGTCTGGAAAAGGCCGCCGAATACCCCTGGGTTCTTTGACCATCTTGCCTCTTCAGACTCAGTGCTGGGACCGTAGGGACCTGACCACTGACCACCCAGCAACTTTCTTTTCTTCTGGTTCTTATCTCTTCTTGGTTAAGTCACTTAACCTCTCTTTGCCTCATTTTTTTTCACTGTCAAATGAGGATTGTGATAATACCTACCTCACAGCACTGTGGTGAGTATGAGATGATGTAACATATGGAAATTACTTAGAGCAGTGCCTGTCACATGATAAGTGCTACATAAGGGTTAGCAACTCTGACTACCGTTCCACTATTATTGCTGCTGTCATTTAAACTTTTTTGCATTGATTGGGTCCTGAGCTTGTTCTTCCAATCAAGAAGATCTTGGCCAACCTGGTACCTTTTCTTTGTTCAAGTTTTACCCCAGTGTTACCTTCTTGGAGCGGCCTTCCCTGACTCCCAAATCCAAAGTAGTAACCCCACCCTGCCACTCTCAAAGCTCTTCATCTCATCATGACGTGCCATCTTTACAGCACCTGTCCTACTTCACATTCTTTGCAGGGCATGTGGGATCTTAGTTCCCTGACCAGGGATAGAACCTGCGCCCCCTGCACTGGAAACACGGAGTCTTAACCGCTGGACCGCCAGGGAAGTCCTATCACATTCTTATTTATGTACTTATTTATTGCGTCTCCCCATCCTGGAATGTAAGCACCCTTGCCTTCTTTACTACAGCCTCCGAGGTGCTCAGCACAGGACCCTGCACCCGGAGGATCTCAATAATTATTATTACTTGACTGTCTTCGTCAGACACCTTCTGCCTTATCCTGAACTTCTGTAAGCTTGGTTCCAACAGTTGAGCCTCCCAGGAGGGAGAAATTGAGACTGGGTGACATTGTTTTTTGATATTCACTGCACTCCTTCCCTTCCACCCCTTGGTGGACCCTTTGTTGCAACTTTTCAGTGAGTGTGTCCTATTGCTGTTTTACTCTCAGGACCAGACTGGAAATACATCATACTGAAGTGTGAATGATTGATACAAAGTACCACATTCTCTCAAGAGATCAAACTTGACTTCATTCCATGCTCGCCCTCCTTACAAGGAAAGATGTGAGGATGGTGCAGGGCTAAGAGGTGATGGTGCTGATTCCACTTCCTCTAATTAGCTGTGATCCTGGACATGACACTTGACCTCTCTGAGCCCCGGTATCCTTATTTTTTAAATGTGCTGTTTCCCATGTAAGATGGTTGTGAGTGTCAAACGTAATCTCTGTGTCTGAAAATGCTCGTCTTTTAGAAAGTGCTCCATGAGTAAGCTGTTATTGTTGTTTATCGTAACAGAAAATAAGAGGAGTGACTGAAGTGAGTTACAAGTTGAATAGAAACTGGCAGTGTGCCTCAGGGGAATCCTTGTCCCCCGTCTCTTTATCACCAGTCAAATCCTGGGCTGCCTGAGATACGATCCTAGAGCATCTGCTCTTCCCAGCTCTGATCCTGCCCCTCTGCCCTCACTCTTAGTATGGCTTTGACAAGGAGCCCCAGGTCTGACCAATTTAGGGAGACAAGAGATGCAGAGACGAGTTTTGTGTAAAGTCTCAAAATCAAGTCTCCCTTCAGTCTCTTTCTAGGCACTGGACCCCACCCGGCCTTTCTCTTGCCCTCATCATCCCTTCCTAAATCCCTGAGAAGCCTGAATTCCTTTTCTACTCCTTCCCCTTGTTACCTTGGTCCAAGCTTAGCTGCCTTGGTCTGAGCTCCTGTCTCCACCCCACCCTCCGACAACCAACAGCTTCTCTAATCAAGCTGTGTCCCACCCCTAAGCTTCCACCTCCCCTCCCCACATCTAAAGCTTCTTCCATTCTTGAGCAGCCACTGAGACTGTGGATGGGCGCAGGACAGACTAGGGACATGGGTGTTCAAGCCATGCTCTCTATGGCGAAGATAGTATTACCTGAGCTTGGGAGGGTGTGTGCCAGAGCCTGATTGCCTGAGTCCAGATCTGGCTCTGGTGCTGACTAGTTCTGTGACCTTGAACAAGTTTCATCTCCTCCTTGTGCCTCAGCTGATTCATCTGCAAAATGAAGATAATCGTTGAACCCACCTCAAAAGGTTTTTATGAGGATTAAAATGGATTTATTCATGTAAAGCATCTAGAATGATACCTAGCAGAGAGTAAGTGCCTAGTGAATGTTGGCTTTTTTTTTCTTTTTTATCATTAATAAGGAGTCAACTGCTTCCTTACTGGCAAATTCCAGTCAAAGGTGACCTCAAATTTGAGATGGTTCCCCAGGTAAGGTCCCTTTCTCCCTAGACCATGCGTCTACCCTTAGAACGTTCCCATGCAAAGCGTGTGTATGGCGAGTTTCTGGCCCTAATTCTTTTCCCCTTCCTGTAACCATGTTCTTTGCCAGGCAGTTTTGCAGTTGCTCCCCTAAAAGCAGATGCAGGTCCCCGCCCTTTGGGTTGAGGCTCAGCTACATGACTTGTTTTAGCTCAAGGCACTATGGGCAGAAGTGGACCACTTCATATTGTGCTGTCAGTGTTACTGAAAAAGGGCTCACTGCCCAACATGCATAGAAGCCAATACTATGGTACCAACTTTTGAGAAAAGAAAAAGCTTTATTGTGAGGTCAGCTGGCAAGGAGACAGGAGGCATAGCTCAAACCTGTCTACCCAGTCTGTGATTCGGTCAAGTTTTTATGAGTTAGGGGAGGAGGGTTAGTGTGTGGAAGTGCTGGTGGGGCAGGTTTGTCTTGGAGGGCTTTGGAACTCAGCCGTATATGGTAAGATGTGGTAAAGGGGCTTCAGCACCGGACCTTCCTGGACAGCGCTTCTGAATGAGTTCTGGTATTCAGATTCTGATCATGTCCCGGTTGTTTGGTTCCATAGAGGGGAGGGATTTTGGTTCTGGGTATTATTTGATGTCATGACTTGTGGTTTTGTTCTGTTGTCTCTGAAAAACAACTCAGTGTCTTGTTAGAAACAGGATAGGGCCAGCTTGGGCTTGTTCTGCAGTTACATGAGGACACTTGGGTGTTTTTGCTTGCTCTCTCATGCCTCTGCCATCATCATGGAAAGACCCTGGCTCACCAGCTGGTCTGAGGAAGATGAGGGACACTGGAGACCATGTGGAACAGACCTGAATCTGACCTTCAGCCTACAGCTGCCTATTTATGCGAGTCCTAGCCCAGCCCAGCCAGGTCAAGATCAGCCGAACCCCCGGCCAACCCAGAGATGCATGAACAAAATAAATGCTTATTGTTGTACATGACTGAGATTTGTGGTTGTTGGTTAGACAGCAATAGCTGACAGATATACCTGGTGAGTGGTGGGAAATTGCCCTGTTATTGTTGACTAGGCTTGGGCCCCCAAACCCAGAACAGGGAACGGCAGATGAGCTGGGCTGGACCATGTGGAACACTCGTTTGCCTTAAACTAGTTAAGTCGGATTGAAATAGGCCGTCATGGCTGCCAGTCGCTCCTTAGTCCTCATCTTGTTCCATCCGAATCTGAGCCTTTGGTCTCTGCACCAGGGTTGCCTGTAGGAAATAAGCAGAAGAGACCGGGAGATGGTCAGACAGGTTCTGATGGAGCAAGTTCTGCCTAGCAGAGCACCTGCTCTACAAGAATGGGCTCTGGTTTGCTTTTGCTGCCCTGGCTATTCAGGTAGAAGAGAGAAAAGAGAGAAAAAACAACACGCATCTTAAAGTGAGGTGACTCCTGCACTAGAATGAGTGACCTGGTCAGTGCCTTAGAGTGCAGGCCATGCATTGAGATACCACCTTTCCCTGCAGGTGAGATGGAGTCAGGGAGGAGAAGGGAAAGGTGGGATTCTGTATATTTACTCCCCTTCCTCATCACTCTTTCCCCATAACACACTTTATTTATCTATCTATTTTGCATAGTACTTGTCTTTACCTGAAATTATATATTTATTAGTTTATTTGCTTGTGTCTACCTTCCATCACAAGAATGTGAGCAATATGAGGGCAGCAACCTGATTTGTTTCTTCAGGGCTGTATACCAATTGCCTGAAATAATAGCTGGCACAGGGTAGATGATCAATAAATGGTTGTTGAATGAATGAACGAATTTATGCATTGGGCCCTGCTGTAGCATGTCAGCCTAGTCACTGTTTCCTCCTTGCCCCTTTACCTTCTCCTAGCATGTCCTTGCCCGTACTTGCAGGAACTAGAAGACGTTAACCAGGAGGCCCATTCTTTGACTCAGAAATTGCCCCAGTCTGAGACATATCTGGGGTCTGGAACCTGCTCTCCATCTGCACCCCTGGACTGTATCTTGTTCAGTTTCAGGCCGAGACCACTTAGTACTGCAGATCTGATTTGGACCCAGCCCTCTTCTGGACCTACTCCGCTTTTGGTTAGGCTGTCTAGAGAGCTAACCCAGAGCACAGCATCTCTGCTCCCAGCCAGGTCCAGGACAAGGGCCCCCAGGCAGGGAAATGTTATCTGCCCCATCTTGCTCATCAGCTGGGGATACTGACAATCTCCTTCCTTATAGCAGGACCGTGGATAGACCAATTGCAGAGATCCGTCAGCCTATGTGATGATAATCCTTACAGTTTAGTCTCTTCAAAGTCTTTGCCAACTTATTTTTATTGTTTTTAGCTCATTCTGTTCCCATTTGCTCCTGTAGTGATCATGCAAATGCAGCAACTTCTATGCAAATGGACTCTGTTTGCAAAGATGTCTCTGTCAAATGCCTGGAATGCTTTGTCTCACTGCTCTGGGAAGGACTGCGTGACTCCAGGGTTCGAAACAAAACCAAAAAATTTCCAGGTGGAGTGTTGGCTGAACTCCATGATGGCTGCTTGTGTTCAGTCAACATTCCTCACCTGCAGCTGCTGAGGCGGGCTGGGGGTCCATCCTTTGCTATTTGACTTCTCCAAGTTCACATAGGTTTGAGCTACAGTTTGTAACTGCTGCCTTTAACTTACTATCCTCAGCCTCCGGTTTCCTTTTGATTTATGGCTGGAGTCTTTGAGTCTCTATTCAGAGGTACCATATACTTGCCCATTCCAACATCTTATATCTGGCCAGAGTCACTGGTACATCACTACATGGGCGTTTAGCAGAAGCTTATGCTTCTGCTAATGAGTCTTTGCAAATGAGTCTTCTCCCAGCTCATGGCCCAAAGCTCAGTAAATATTTGTGTGGGAGAATAATAATGATAATCACTAATGATTTTTGAGCTCTTGGTATGTGCCAGGCACCATGTTAACCATTTAACATACTCATTTTTCATAGCACTCCACGTTACCAAACAAAGTTTGTGTACCTGACACACACTGAGGCCAAATAAACCGAAACACCGGGTTTGGAGCAGAGAAAGGTTTATTGCAGGGCCAAGCAAAGAGAAAGGGAGGCTTGTGCTCAAAAACCCAGAACTCGCTGGTGGTTTGTGGGGAGAAGTATTTACAGGCAAAATTTGGGGTGAGAGCTGCAAGTTGTGTGGCTTTCTTCTGAAATTGGTTGGTGGTAAGGTAACAGGGTGATGCTCCAGGAATCTTGCACTCAGCCTGAAGTTGCCACTCCACCTGGGTGGGGACCTTAATTCAGCAGAAGAGCTCAAAGATATTGTCATGAATATTCCTTGAGGAGGAACCAGGACTCTGCCTCAAGGCTGCACTATTGTTTCTTGACTGCTCCTCCCTTTTGAACCTGCCCTTTGGAACTCAGGGAAGGTCATGGAGGCTGAATGAAGCCTATTTCCTACAAACAAGAAACAGGGGTCACACGCAGATGTAGAGAATGGACTTGAGGACATGGGGAGGGGGAAGGGTAAGCTGGGACGAAGTGAGAGAGTGGCACGGACATATATACACTACCAAATGTAAAATAGACAGCTAGTGGGAAGCAGCCGCACAGCACAGGGAGATCAGCTGGGTGCTTTGTGACCATCTAGAGGGGTGGGATAGGGAGGGTGGGAGGGA
>NC_041227.1:16819340-16846862 GCF_002837175.3 Physeter macrocephalus | reverse complement strand
ACACACACACACACACACACACACACACACACACACACACACACACCTGATTCACTGTTATACAGCAGAAACTAACACACCATTGTAAAGCAATTATACTCCAATAAAGATGTTTAAAAAAAAGTTATAAGGAAAAAAAAAAAGAAACGGGAGTCACAGAAAGATTTGTACCTGGGAGCCCCACAGGATCCTGCTTGGTTTCACCCATTTTACTGATGAGGAAACAGAGGCAGGTAGAGGTTCAGTCGTGTGTTCTGGATCTCACAAGAGGTGAGAGGTGGAGCCAGGATTTGAATCTGGGTCAAAACCTTTTCTTGCAACCACTACATTCTCTGAAGGCAGCCAGGATGCAGGAAGTGCAGGTATCAGGTGCTGTCCACAACGGAATCTTTAAGACAGTTGAAACCATAACCAGAGAAGGAGTTCTGAGCCCTGGCAAGGGGCATTTTGGCAGGCAGCTCTCATCTCAGGGGCTCTCCCTGACTGGGGATAGCGTTACTTCACAGGTTTATCATGAAAATCAAGTGGCACAAAGTATTTAAAGCCTTTAGTCCATAAACATTGGCACATAAACATCGGTTTTCCTGGTTTTGCCCTTTTTCTCTTGAGCTCTCTCTAAATGACACATCCTTTGTGTTGGGTTCAGACTCTTGTCCTTTTCTTGGACAGTGACTTCGGTCCTGCCCCACACATGGCAGACAGACTAGAGAGAGGAAGGGAATAGCTCCTGACTCCCCATGGCAGGAAAGGTGGTGAGGAACTCAGAGGAGGGCAAAAAAGACCATCTGAAGGGTTGAAACAATAGCCATGGAGAAGGGTGAATAATGGCAGAAAGGAAATGAGGGGAGGGTGACAGTGCTGTCTTTATTTACAGCTCTGTTTTACCAGCCAGAAATGCTACAGACCAATATTTCTGATATTCCCAGCTAGAGAAAGTTCCAGTGTAATATCTTGGTCCAATGGCCAGATGTCCATGACTTCCACTAAAATGAATAAAGGAAGCTCCCCCCGGCCCCCCGCCACGCCCCTCTCAGCTTTTCACTGTTTCCAGCAGAGCTCTGTCCCTGCAGCCAAAAGACATCTCTCCCCATCTGGAGTTAGGAGTGGACTGGATTGAAATTTGGCTGCATCGACTCCCAGCTCATGGGATCTTGGGGGGGGTCTTGACGACTCTGAACATCATTTCCCTCATTCTCAAAATGAGGATAATTATAGCTACTAATGAATGTGGTTGTGTGACCGTGGAATCAGGAGCAGGTGATGAACGTGAAATATACACGCAGAATACAGAGCCTGAAAAGCACCCAACCTTCAACCTCTGGTTATCTTTCACCATAGCAGAACAGGTGTCCCTTTTCATTTCAGGGGAAATCTGAACATTTTCTATCTTGTATTTCTTAAAACACATGAAAAACCCCTTGTTTTTTTGTTTTTTTTTTGTTTTTTTATCCTCCTCCAGTTTTAGGATGAGACGTCTCGTCTCTACCCTGTCTCTTCTCTCATCAGCACTGCATTTTCTGTTGAACTGTCCCTTTTAAGGATGCTCTCTGGTTCCTTGCCTCCTTCTCTCCACCCAGCCAAGCACCCAGAGTAAACGTCTGAATGAGCGGGATGAGGTTCAGGGTATGTTTATTCTGAGGACAGAATAAAAATTCTGTTTATTATAAGGACACCTGTTTTATTTTATGCATTTCCTTGTGCCCTTCTACTTTCTGTAGGAAACTTGTCCTTCACAAGGACTCTGACTTGGGACTTCGGCTTCATACTTGATATGAGAACAGATCAGATTTTAGGAGGGAGAACTAGTGGTAACAAAAGGAAAGACCACATGGGAGGGCTAAGATGAATTTTTATCTATGACTTTCATTACTGACAACTTATTTTCCTTAATGTGCAATATGAAAAGAAAATGGTCTTTACACACCTGAGCATTCACAGTTCTCAATAGAGACACATATTACTGCTTCATGGGTATATGGTCTGATGTGTTCTTTTTTGCAAACAGGGTTGAGTGGAGATGTTTCAAGCTTGCCCTCCAGTTTGGGTGTGACTCAGAAAGCTCTCTGGTCAGCAATCTGTCACGTTCTGTCAGCTTCATGTTTTAATTTTATTCAAATTAAGCATTTAAAGCTCAAAAGCATAATTAGTTCCATTCTATTTCAATCACAGTGATTCAAACCTGCTGATGGGATTCTTGGCCATCAGGTAGACGAGTCTTGCCCATCCCTGGCTGCCCGTTAAAATCACCTGTACAGCTTTGGAAAAACACAGAGGTCAGGGCCCCGCTCCCTAGGACTTTTATCCATTCCCTCTATGGTGGGGCTTGGGAATCTGAATCCACAGCAGATTCTTATGTGCAGCCAAGATTTAGGACCATGGGGGTGGACATTGGAGGTATGAGTTGCTACTGCCTTACAATTTTATTGCTATTCCCCATGGAATAATTTCTATTTAACAAGACAATAAGGCAAGCTACACTTACGGCAGCATTTGGCCAGTGACTGATGTTGGTATCTAGAATATAGGAGACAAGAGACAACTGGTCCAGGCACCTGTTTTATTGTCTCACAGCAGTGTGACCTTGGGCAAGTCACTTTCCTTCTCTGGGCCTCAGCTTCCCAATCCTTAAAGTGGGAGGGTTGACAGTGACCACTGCTGAGTCTCTACTGGAGAGACATTTTGCTGTTTGGTGGGGGAAGCCCCGTGCTCTCCTGTCA
This sequence comes from Physeter macrocephalus, assembly GCF_002837175.3. NCBI lineage: Eukaryota > Metazoa > Chordata > Mammalia > Artiodactyla > Physeteridae > Physeter > Physeter macrocephalus. The sequence goes on along the minus strand of NC_041227.1, from coordinate 16,844,145 downwards.
GCCCTCTTTTTTTGTCTAAAAAGAAAACGTTATCAGTAGGAGGAGGGAGAGGAAGTATCTGGTGACATGGAGGAGTCTGGGCTGCAGAGTTAGCCCTGGGGTGACTCCAGAATTGATGAGAGGCTCTCAAATAGATGCTTGTTGTCTTTTGATGGATCTCAGATGTCACCAAGAATCATCCTGGTTCTTATTGGATGCAAGCACTTGGAATTCCAGATGTGGGTAGAGTAGACAGCTGGCTTTGGGAAAAGAGGCTCCTCTCTCCTTAGATGAGATGACCAAGCTCATGAGCCACTAGAGGACAGAGGATCCAGAGACCTGAGAACTAAAGTTCATGCTTTGTAAACTTTAATGCTGTGATGAATAAGAATTATGACTACTTCTATTATTAAACCCCCGCACTGTTAACTGGTTCAAGTTTCAACCCTGCTAGGCCACTAATAGGCTGTGTGATCTCAGAGGAGAGAAGCACCCTCTCTGAGACACAGTTGTTTCCTTTGTAAAGTAAGAGGGTGGAACTGCCTGATCATCTAAAGCCTCTTCCTGCCTCCATCTGATACATGGGATCAAAACATTGAAATTAGTGGCTGAACAATCAGAAATCTGAGGCTCACCTTTCAAAAAGAAAAAGGCCAGCTGGAAAATGGCATAATTAAAAGAGGGAAAGAAAACTCTCTCTCAAGAGGCTGCTATTTCACAAAAAGTCAGCCTGTCTGTGATATTCTGAGCAGCATATTACGATGACAGGGAAGCATGCTGGATGCGTTGGAAGCCGAGCAGCAAGTGGTAAGTGGAGGTGTTTGAAACAGAAAAGTCTATTTTAAAAGACGGCTAATAAAGCTGGAGGAGGTGGCCTGCAGAGAGACAGAGCCAGCATCCTGCTGCCAAGACTCCAGCCCTGCTGCTGAGCCCAGGGCCCTGGGCAGGAAGGAGAGGAACAGAGGCTGGAAGCTGGGACCAGTTTCTGTCTGAGCAGAGCGGCACTCGGGCAGCAGAGAACTACGCCCCTCCTGTGAACCCAGATGGCTCTAGGGATGGGGTCGTCAGAGGCATTTTCTAGGCCTGAACAGGAGCTGCACTGGTGCTGAGAAGCAGCAAAGGTGCAGCAGTTAAGAGCAGGGACCCTGGAGTCAGACTGCCTGCATTTGAATCCAGCTCTGTCACTTAGTAGCTGTGAGACCTTAAGAAACAACCTCTCTGTGTCTCATTTTCCTTATCTGCAAAATTGAATAACAAATTAGCCGATCATAGGGTTGCAGTGAGGATATGAGTTCAGATTTGTAAAGCACTTGGAATGCAGCCTAGGGGAGAGATAGAGAGAGGAGAAAGGAAGAGAGAAAGAGAGAGAGAAAAAGTGTCAATGTATGTCAAGCAGTTAGAACAGTTCCTGGAACATAGTACATACTTTTTTTTTAAAAAAATAAATTTATTTATTTATTTTTTGCTGCGTTGGGTCTTCGTTGCTGCGCCCAGGCTTTCTCTAGTTGGCGGTGAGCGGGGGCTACTCTTCGTTGCGGTGCGCGGGCTTCTCATTGCGGTGACTTCTCTTGTTGTGGAGCACGGGCTCTAGGGGCGCGGGCTTCAGTAGTTGTGGCACGTGGGCTTCAGTAGTTGTGGCGTGTGGGCTTCAGTAGTTGTGGCTCGCGGGCTCTAGAGAGCAGGCTCAGTAGTTGTAGTTGCTCCACGGCATGTGGGATCTTCCCAGACCAGGGATCGAACCCGTGTCCCCTGCATTGGCAGGTGGATTCTTAACCACTGCGCCACCAGGGAAGTCCCATATTACATACTTAAATAATGTTTTGGTTGTTATTATACCCAGGCACAGGACTTATTTATGTATTCCTTCATCTATTTAGTCTTCTGGCAAACATTGGTCAAGGGTCAATGACATCCCAGACTGCTGTGATATCTCTATCTATCTATCATGTATTTATTTATATATAAACAAAATGTGGCCTATCAGATGGCTCCTGCTTCTTGGGCTGAGGCCCAAGGCTAGTCACTGCCATTAGTTTTCAATTAAATAAGACACTGACAACTAGCCTGTGCTAACACCCCCAGGACTCCACCAACCTCTCTCTGTTCTCTGAGAATCAGGCCAAATCTGTGGGCAGAGACCATCAGGCAGTCCCGCACTGTAGCCTGGCCCTGACCCCACTCTCCAGGCTTCTCTCCGAACCTCAGGCTCATATCCCAACTACCTGATGTGTGTCCCTACTGGGAGATCCACAGGTAACCTTACTCATCAGGCTGCCAGTCCAGCTCATGACCCTCCCCTCTCAACGCATGGCCATCCCTTACTTAGTTTCCTGTCTTGGTGAATGGCAGCACCATCCTCCTAAGAACGCAAGCCAGCAACACTTCACCCCTCTCTCTCCCCTGCATCTCTTTCCTTGACAAGCCACGTCCATCTTCACCTTGTTCCTCTCTGTATCTCCAGCCGTTTGGGATATCATTGCTCCTCAGCCAGTGTTTGATGGAGGGCTGAATGGATGAACAAGTAAATAAATGAAGGCCAATGTCTGGGTATCATAATAATCAGGGCAACCAAGCATTGATTCAGTATATATTATGTTCCAGGCATGTTTATAACTACTTGATGCTTATTAACTCCTCCAATCCCCATAGTGGGCATTGGCTGCTTATTTGTTGAATGAACTCAGAACATGCATGAGGAAATCAGGTCCTGGTAGAACAGCTGGATGTGCCTCAGTCCACAGAGTGACTGAAACTTTCTAGTACATTCCAGACTTCTGGATAGAGCTTCCACATCCCCTGCAAACTTGATGATGCTTCCTAAGCTTACAAAGTCATCTCAGAGCCAGGTCCTGTGGCGCTGCCTCTGGTCTGGCGCCGTACGGTTTCTGGGCCGTTCCTTGCCCCCTGCCAGGAAGCTGAAGAAGCTGCTGCTTCACTGAACCCCCTAAGAGCCAGACCTTATTTTTCCTGCCACCCCAGGGGCTCTTGCTACCCACGAGCTTACTCCTGTGAGCTCTACACAACATACTGTAAAAGGGAAATGGTGATTAGAAGGAACACTTGAGCAGGGGAACTTGGGTGGAAAAATACTTTAGTTAAATGAAGCAGTAAAGATTGCTTCAAAGTGTTAGACTCACATGCCCATCCAGCTGTCCTCCTTCTCAAAGGAGGAGACAAGAAGATACACAGGGTGTGTTGTGCATCTGTGGGAATTGCCTCCCTAAGGTCTGGGGGGTCAGGCTGTCCACTGGGGGCCATGCCTGAGTGGCCGATGACACTGACAGCACTGGATCTGTCCCCCTTCACATCTCAACAACCTGGGGCCAAAGGCCCAGCCCCACTGGTTGGAATTCAGTGCCTCCAGGGCCTCCCTTTGTACCCAAAGCAACTGCACAGGAGAAGATTGAGGAATACAGGCTGGTAGTCTGTGCAAGGAAATCCCAGCTCCTGCTTACTTTATGCCTACTCAGAGCTTTTATTATCATCCGAAGCTGTGTTTTTGTTTGTTTGTTTATTATCTTGTCCTCAGCTGGACTGGGAAGTCCATGGGGGTAAGGATTTCGTCAGTCTGGTCACCTCTGTACCAGCGCCATACACAGACCTTGGCATATAATAGGACCTCTAGAATATTCCATGAAGAAAGAATCCTTTTAAAAAAAATTGCCCTGGCTTTTATTTTTTATTGACGTATAGTTGATTTACAACACTGTGTTAGTCTCAGTTGTACAGCAAAGTGATTCAGTTATACATATATTTTTTTCTGATTTTTTTCATTATAGGTTATTACAATATACTGAATATAGTTCCCTGTGCTATACAGTAAATCCTTGTTGTTTATCTGTTTTATACATAGTGGTGTGTATCTGTTAATCCCATAGTCCTAATTTATCCCCGCCCCACGCTTTCCCCTTTCGTAACCATAAATTTGTTTTCTATGTCTGTGGGTCTGTTTCTGTTTTGTAAATCAGTTCATTTGTACTATTTTTTAGATTCCACATATAAGTGATATCATATATTTGTCTTTGTCTGTCTGACTTACCGTATGATAATCTCTAGGTCCATCCATGTTGCTGCAAATGGCGTTATTTCATTCTTTTTATGGCTGAGTAGTATTCTACTGTGTATATGTACCACATCTTCTTTATCCATTCATCTGTTGATGGACACTTAGGTTGCTTTCATGTCTTGGTTATTGTACATAGTGCTGCTATGAACATTGGGGTGCATGTATCTCTTTGAATTAGAGTAGAAAGAATCTTTGACCGCTCATTGCAGAATCCCAAACATTGCCTGATGCATAGCTGGGCTTCTAGAACATAAGCTCAGAGAGCAGGGAGGGACCTTGTCTCTTCACTGCTGTATCTTCAGTATCTAGCATTCTAGTGAACGCTCTAGAATGGGGGTCAGGAAACGTTTTCTGTAAAGGGACAGATGGTAGACAATTCCAGCACTGTGGGCCGTGCAGTCTCAGTCATAACTACTCAGCTTTGCTGTTCTGGTGTGAAGACAGACGGACCATTTGTAAACAGACAAATGGGCATGACTCTGTTCCCATAAAACTTTATTTAAAAGAACAAGCAGCAGACCTGATTTGGAGTAGTTTGCTGACTCCTGCTCTAGAATATAAGCTCCATAATGGCAGGGATTAAAAAAAAATCTATGGATCTGTAACCGGTTTCTAGAACAGTGCCTAGCATATATAAGTGTGCATTAAATATATATTGAATGAATGGAATGAATGAGGGACTGGAAGTTGTTTCAGTCAACAGTTTCCTATGGGTCAGGGAGGGAGCAGATACTGGATGCCTCCTTTTCTCTGGGCTGGTTGGATCACAACTGGAATATCATTCCCAAAGGTGGGAGTCCAGAGTACATGGAGGGGACAGGGCCTGGGATGGAAAAGCGACCTTGTCACATGGAAAATGGTGGAAGGAACTGGATTGAGCCTGGAGAGGAGAAGAGGAAGGTTAGAGACTAGTCGGTATGTTGAAGGACTTTCATACGGGAGAACAATTAGGTCTTTCAAACAAACAAGGGGGATATTTCTAGAACTTTCTAGAAGTTAGTTGATAGTAGTCATACCTAGCTGATATGAGCAGTCTGGCGAGAGAGTGGGCTCTCAATCTACTGGAATCATTTGAGTAGATGTGGGGATGCTGTGGAAGGGATTCAAATATTGGATGAGGGCAGGACTCCATGGTGTTGGGTCCCTTCCTGCCTCAAGAGCCATCCTCACGTCGATGGCTGCCACACTGTTCTCCAGGAACAAGTGGTGATTGTCCTTCAGGTGAAACCGGACTCCTCAGCCTGGTACTGAAGGCTTGCTCCAGCCAACCTCTCCTGCCCCAGTGACCCCGTTCACACCTGTATTCTGTTCCACCTCCACAAATCACCACTTGGTATTCCCCCAGTTCACCATCTGCCTTTACACATACGTCCTCTATTAGTTTAGGTTCCGCTAGAAGGAGAGCCTGAGGCAAAGATTCAGGTGCCAGTAGTTTATTTGAGAATTGATCCCATGAAGCCAATTGAAGGTGTGTTATCAAACCTGTGGTGATGGGAGTTTAGTCCATTGGGGAGTTTCTAGGAGCCAGTGCTGAACACACCTCAGCATTATCCTACCTGAAGGGTGAGAGAACTGGGGTATTTACACGCCAACCCCCATCAGTCGTTGGTTGAAGGCTACTTTGGGGATGCAGTGGGGGAGTAGGGTGAGGAGGTGGTAATTTCACAGCACCTCCTGGCCTGCCACTTAGATGGGCAAAAGTGGGCTTTGGTAGAGGGAGAAAGCCCCCAGGAAAAGAACCTTAGGTGCTGGCAGTTGGAAGTCCACGCTGATGTGGTTTAGGGCGAAGGGCCATGAGTAGAGCACCCAGCCACATGGGCCAAAGCTTCCTTCTGCTTAGACCTCCCAACGCCCTCTCCGATTTTGATCTGACTTCATGGTCACACAGGCTGCTCTCTGGAAATAGAAAGCCCCTGGTACTAAAGGGGATGATGAGTAAAGCACTGATAGGCTCCAGCTCAGGGTCAGATGAGACTTTGGTTGGGTTCACATGGGTGTAGCCCTACTTGCTGGTCCTGGGAAATGGATGGGTTCACTCATTCAGGCAAAGACAGGTTGTATGTTTGGTGATAGACGTTGATAACCCAAGATAGGCTGAGTGTGCACACGGCCTTCCTCTCTGACCATTGAACTACTCCATCCCGTCCATTATTACTGTGAAATAAATCTACCTGCTCTGGCACCATCAGCGGAGACCCTTAGGGAGAGATGGTTTGCAGTTCCTTTCAGACGCTATGATTCTAGCTGCTGACCCTCTGAGCCAGATCATTATGGCAGATTGAAATCCTGAGATTCAATCTTCCAGCTTCTTCCGCGTTGACTCCCAGCATGCCTTGTGGCAGAGTGATAGAATACAGAGGTTAAAAAGAAGTTCCACCCTTTCTGTGTGCATCTTTCATTCATTTATTCACACTCCAAATACTGAGGGCCCCCTGTGAAACAAATGTGAACAAAACAGGCACCAGCCCTGTCCTCATGCAGTTCATAGCCTAGTGGGGAAGACAGACTTTACTCAAATAACCATACATATATGTAATTACAAACTCTGTACTAAGTTATTGTGGGGATCTGTGTAGTCTGCTTGCTTAATATTTTGGAAAGACTGCCTAGGCCTTTGCAAATTCTTCTGTGTAAATTTCAGGATGAAAAGCAGTGTATGGTAGAGAACACAGGAGCTGTGCGAGTGTGCTGGTCTTGTGGTGGCCTGGCAGTTCTAGCTGGTGCATTACTAATAAGCAAACACGCCATCCCTCCCTCCCAATTATGAACTGCAGCTTGGGCTGAATGCTGTTAAGCTTGAACCCTGAGCCCTGAATGGGATGCTTTGTCTTCTTGTTTAATGAAAGGTTTTAGGAAATAGAGACCTGTTACCAAGGGCATGCAGTTATTTCTGAAATCAAGAGAGCCCAGCATATCTTAGGAAGATGCCAGCTGGTGATAATGGAGTCTGATGGGTACATGGAGACCCAGCTCAGCTCCAGAGTAGGTGGGGGCCACCAGAGGGATGAGGAGAAGGACCATGCTGTTTACCCCCTCCTAGGAAGCCCAATTGAAAACATGAGGGATGGAGCTGCTCCCTTTGTTTCCCATCAACTGTTTTCTTGTCACTGTGAATTGCTTTCTATTTCTCAAGAGCATAATGCAATATCAACCCCTTTGACTAGAGCATTCTCCTTGGGAGGTAGTAAGCGCATTAAGAAGAGGCAGTGTAAAGCCAGGAACAACAGCATTGACCCCCGAAGTCCATTATGCCCCAGGAAAATGTCCCTACAGCAGCATTACTGGAGGCAGCATTACACACCGTGACCCCTGGGCAGAGCTCTCCTTTTCAGACAAATAGAGAATGACCTTGGTAAATGCAGAAGCCATTCAGCTCCATTTGCAGACCCAAAACTTTGGCTGGAGAGAAGCAGAGTTAAAAATAAATCTAAGTCTTACTGAAGTGAAAACAAGTTCAGATATCACTGAAATGTGAAAATTGCATGGATTTTACACTCAACTGTGTGAGTGGATTTAAGGCAGCGGTGTGATCTTGGGAAGGTTTAGTGACATCTCTGAGCCTGTATTTCTCATAAGTAAATGGATTCGTTCAACAAATATTTAAGATGGGCTATAGCCTTTGAGGTTACAGGCAGCTGTATTTTTAAGGATCAGGCATGGAGATGGGGTTGTGCCAGAAGAGAAGTGCATGGGACTGTGCCCCTTGATGAGACATAGAAAGATGGTGATAGAAACCTCGGTTTCAGGTAGGTCCAGCATCCTGGGTCTCATGGAGTAGAGGTTGGAAGAGGCAGATTTGAAAGTGGCCACTATCCAAGAGTGTCTTCACCAAGAATCATTTCATTCTTGGCCGTGTGGCAAAAATGGGGAGGGAGGGGAGAAGAGAGCTCGTTTCCTGAACACCTACTGGGTGCCAGGAAGCACATCATAGGCATACACTCATTGTACTGAGTCCCCAGCTATCCTGCTTGGGTAGATATTGTGAAGGAAAAATATTGCCTGCCTTATCAGTAAACAAAGGATGTTGCAGCCATCAAGCCATCACATTACAGCCTCCCTGAGGGAACTCAGGGTGGAAAGAGGATGCACACCTTCTAGCAGCAGCAGCTGTAGCCACCCACCATGGTGCACCCTGCGGAGACTCAGGATGAGAAAGCACAAGATGCTGGCCCCAGATAGCTGAGGTGCATATCAAAGGGATGATTTCAGTGAGTCCAGACTCTTGCATCTTCCCATGCATAGAAAGGCACTAAATTCCTTAACTTGAGATGTCTGGTTTTCTTTAATTAACAGTAATCTTTTGATGTTCTGACTACCTGGTCTTTGTTGCAAAAACTCCTGTATATCCTGGTTCCCCCCACTTGCCTCTTCAGAGCAGTCTCTCAGAGCTATCTGAGATGCTGTGTCCCGGGCTTAAGGCCTCAGTTTTGTCCGCCAAATAAAACATAATTCTTAACTTTTAGGTTGTGCATTTTTCTTTTCAGTCAACAATATGATTGCTTGGTTTTAGATAACAAAATGGAGACTCTGAGAGTTGGGTCAACATGCTTGAAGTCTCACAGCTAGTAGGTGGCAGAGCTGAGGCTTCAACCCAGACTTAACTGTTTCTAATTGTTACTGAATTAAGTCGTGTGGACCCTGCTCGGGCCGTAGCCTGGTCAAGGCTCTCTGCCTTGGCGGGGGAGGGTTCTTTTTCCACTCAGGTTTGAGTAGGCAAATAAGGAAACTGAAGCTGAGATTGACACAGCACAGCTTTATTCAGTGGCCAAAGAATGTAGAAGTGGGAACTAAGTTCACAAATCAACTTCTCCCCGACCTGGCGAGAGGGATTTAATTTTAAAGAGTAAAGACAGGGACTTCCCTGGTGGCGTAGTGGTTAAGACTCTGACCTCCCAATGCAGGGGCCGGGGTTCGATCCCTGGTCAGGGAACCGGATCCCACAGACACGCCACCACTAAGAGTTCGCATACCGCAACTGAGGATCCTGCCTGCCACAACTAAGGAGCCCACCTGCCGCAACTAAGATCCAGCACAACCAAATAAATAAATAAAAATAAATATTAAAAAAGTGTAAAAAAAAAAAAGAGTAAAGGCAAAGGGAGGAGAAATGAGGCTAATGATGAGGAAGCATATACATTAGTCTACCAGGGAAAGGGCAGGGCTTTTTTGAGGGAGAGGGGTGCCACCCCCTTTTCAATACTTTTTTGGTCCTTAATGTCTGGTCCTGGCTGCCAGTAGGTATGTCATTTAATATGCCAATGTAATAAAATCAGCGTATAATGAGACTCAGGGTCTGTTGGAGGTCAGATGCGTTGCCATCTTGGTCCCAGCTGGTTCCATCTGTTGGTTTTCTTTTTTTGTGTGTAGTTTCCTTTCTTCTCTCTGGACCCTTTAACTTAAAGATTTATGTTCACTCCTGCTAACGGTGGGGTTGATAGGTTTCGAGCAAACACCTGGGGCAGCTTTGGCAACACAATGTCCTCACATGTTTTTTTCTCCAAGGGGATATCTAAGCCCCTCTCTAGATCTCCAGCCCCTCCAAGCCCCTGGGTTAAGGATATATGGGCATAAAGAGCAGTCAATTATGGGGGTTGTGAGATAGGACAGGCATGGATGCGTGGGTGCGTGCACCCTACTGCCCGCATAGCTCTGGTGCCTTCTCTTAGAGGATCTACAGGTACCCCAAACCCCGTGTGTCCATGCCCAAGTTGATGACATGCTTCCCTCCCTACTCACCTACTCCTCCTCCTTTATTCTCTGACACAACGAGTATCATCTGATCAGGCTGGTTCTCTGTAAGAATTCTCTACAACTCTTTGACAATAAGCCCAAGACCTTTGCTCTCAGTTCTCAGTCATGTCCTCCCCCAACTGCTTCCTCCTGCCATCTTCCCTAGATGGAGCACTGACCACCTCATGCCAGGAATATTGACTTTTCCTCTCCCCCAAGGGCTCTTTCTGCTCTCAGCCTCTCTGCTCTCCAGCCCATACGTTAATCTGTTCTCAGCGTCTTGGTGGAAGTTGTAGCATTAGAGCTGGGCAGTGGTAGGTGAGTAGAACTCTATTCAGGTGGATATTGGGAGTCGGCTGTGTTGTCTAGACCCTTACTACTCAAAGTGCGGTCCACGGCCTGGAAGCATTGGCAACACTTGGGAGCTTGTTAGAAAGGCAGACTCTCAGGTCCCACCTCAGACTTAAGGAATCAGAATCTGCATTTTAATATGATATCCAAGAAATTCATATGCCATATTAAAATTAGGGAATTGCCAACAGAAAGTGAACAGTATGAGCAAACTGCAAAGATGAGAAAGAATTAGGTATTTTCAGGGAAACATGAAGAGAATTCGTTGGCCAGAGGGGAATGGAAAGTAACAATTGGAGAGCTGGAACTCTCTATAAGGTCCAGGTTATTACTTTGCACATGTTCACTCCTCACAGCCACCCTAGGAGGTACTGTAATCCCTCAGGAACTACAAGTATCTGGAAAGACATTCATTATGATGTCTGTTTGAAGATGGAACTGAGGCTTACAAAGGTTTGCTCAAAGTCCCATGAATAGTGAGTAGTAGGGTCAGGATCTGAATCCAGACTTCTAAACCCTCTTTTCCAGCTGCCTCAGTTCCATGGATAGAGCACTTCTCCGCATTACCAAGCTTTGGAGAACTGTGGTTTCCAAACTAGAGTGTGCATCAGAATTACACAGAGGGCTGGTTAAAACACAGATTGCTAGGCTCCACCTCCAGTGTTTAGGATTCAGAGGATCTCAGGTGAAGTCTGAGAATTTGCACCTCTAAATTCTCAGGTGATGCTGATACTTTGAAAGCTACTGGTCCAGAGCACTTCCCTTCCTGCTGCATGGACTCAGCCCAGACCTCCCTTAAAGAGGATTCCAGTCCGGGGGCTGGGTCAGCAGGTTTCCTCTCAGGAGGCATTGATTAACAGTGATATCTGCAGCTAATAGTCAGAATGGGCACCATTAATGGTATGCTTATTCCAGTCTACTTGTAGCCTCAGTATGTTAGAGTTCTCCAGAGAAGTAGATCCAATAGGATATATAGATTTATTAGAAGGAATTGGCTCACATGATTTTAGAGGCTGAAAACTCCCAAGATCTGCAGTTGACACAAGATGGAGACCCAGGAGAGCTGATGATGTAATTCTAGTTCAAAGGCCAGAGGGCTTGAGACCCAGGAAGAGCCAGAGTGAGCTGCGTAAAGTTACACAGTGGGGTGGAGGTAGAAGCAGGTGGAGAACCCCTTCTCCAGACCAGTCATTACTACATGAACTACTGTAGTAGGACCTCCCTGGACCTTGGGCTTCCCAAATAGTCATAAAGGAGCCTTTCTTATGAGTTTAGAAAAATTTCAAGGCCACACATATTAACTTAATACACCATAGCAATAAGATCCAGCAATGATTGTGTACTTACTACATGCAGGGAACTCTTCAAACCTGGGACTTGGATTGACCCATCTAACCCTTGCAGCAATTCTATGAGGGTTGTCCGGCACTGGACTGCCAGACGGATACAGAGATCCATTGTAGTCCCTGTGATGCTGAATCCGGCCTCTGTACCCCAACACTGAATTAAATCTTAGAGACAGTTTTGGGTGAAATAGAAAAGAATAGCTTCATTGCTTTGCCAGGCAAAGGACTAATGCCCTCAAAACGGTATGTCCCGACCTGGAGGGGGTAGTGAGGAATTTTATAGTAATGGTTCAAAGAAGGTGTGATCAGCTCGTGGACATTCTTCCGATTGGTTGGTGGTGAGGTGAGTGGGAGTCAGCATCACCAACCTTCTGGTTCCAGCTGGTTTGGGGTCCACGTGCTTGTGGGTAACCAGTTAATTGCTTCCACCTGGTGGGGGTTTCAGTATCTTCAAAACAGCTCAAAGATATTGTTATGTATATCCCTTGAAGGGGAGCCAGGACCCTGCCCCAAGGCTGCATTATTGTTTCTTCACTCTTCCTCCCCTGTCTCTGCATCCCTCCCTTCCCTAATTAGCAACTGTTTGAACCTGCCCTTTCGAACTCAGGGAAGGTCATGGCCTATTTCCTGTAATCAAGAAATGGGGGACACAGAAAGGCTTTTGTGCCCAGGAGCCCCAAAGGGTCCTGCTCGGTTTCAAGATCCTCTTTGGTCCCTGCATTTCAGGGACCTCAAAGTCTAGTGGAGGAGACAAGCAAGCATTATTATTTAAAGAGTGATAACAGTAAAACTTTGGTGAGGGTGTGCTACATGTCAGATCATCATTTGGATGATATGACTTGATTTTTCACTGCCACATTATGAAATAAGAAGTAGTGTTATCATTTTTGACAGATGAGGAAACTCAAGCTTAGCGAGCTGATGTAACTTGCAAATGGGAGGGATTTCAAAGGAACAGAGCACAAGTCATTGTGATTCCAGAGCTGGTACTTTTACCCTCCTCATTACATGGTACCACATATGTGTGAGTGTGGGTGTCCATGTTGCACAAGCAGGAACATCACTTTTGGTTTATGGGGCAGACAAAGGCCACAGGCAAGAATGATCCTTATTCAGCCAGTGAATGCATAGTTTTTCACGCACATTGCTGCAAAAGAAGTCTAGTTTTTGATGGGCCACACTCTGTTGTGTTAATTATCAGTTAACTCTTTACCTGCTCATTAAAGCCAGACCTGTTCTAGGCAGCCCCTTGTTAAATCCATTCCTGTTCCTTTATTCGCTTGCAAGCAGCATTGACAGCATTTCTTTTGAAAAATATCCTGTAATTCAGAGCCTTAAATCACTAAACTGATTTACTCATCTCATCTCCTCATTACATCTCAGGCACCCCTTGGTCTTTTCATCTTCCCCTGTGGTCCCTGAGTGGGGGTAGCCTTCTCCTCAATCAATGAACTCCTTTAGCTGGTCCCTGCATCCCACAGATTAAAGGTGATTAAATGAGATAATGCCTATGGCATTGCTTTAAAACCATAAAGGGCTGCACAGATGCAAGGGGTTATTATTATGAGCCTTTCTTTTTAATGAGTATTAATGAGCTAAGGCTGCAGATTCCTAATGCTACAGAGACCTCATATTAACCATATGGAAGCCTGATTTTCAAAGATAATTAGAATGAACTGGGAGAAGAGGCAGAAAAAAAATTTTGGATTGATTCCCTCCCCTAGTTCTCAGTATCTTGACCACAATCTGCATGAAACTGAATGGTTGTGTGTTTCCATAATGGTTTGTCTTTGTTCTTAGCTAATTGCTTCAGGGTACTTGCCCCCACTTTATTCTGCATTTTCATGGTCCTCTTGATAGGGACCTGGATTTTTCTCTGTCAATTAAATAGCATTTCATATTTGAGTTTCAGGATGCATGAACTATGGAACTGAGAATTCACATCAGAATTCAAAATATTGCAAGGTTTTAGAAGTCAAGGAGTGGTTGGAGACATCTGCAACCAGGATGACTTCACAGAGCTAAGACTTGAGATATTCCATGTAATGTCCTTCTACAGAGCATGGCACAAAATCCATCAGCTGGAGGTAGTATTGTCATCATTATTGATTTTGAGTCTCTGACAGTTACACAGGCAGGGTTTTTTTACTGAACTGAACTTGGGTTTGCTTGCCCGCCACACAACAAAGCCAATCCACTGATACCAGATTGTGCTGAAGGAAATGACAGTGTTTATTTGCAGGGCACCAAGCAAGGAGAGTGGGCAGCTCATGCTCTAAAGACTCAAGCTCCAAGATGGCTTTCAGGGAAGGGTTTAAAGGCAACATTTGGGGTTGTAGCTCATGGACTTTCTTCTAACTGGTTTGTGGTGAGGTAACAAGGTGGTGTTTTAGGAATCTTTTTTTTTTTTTTTTTTTTTGCGGTACGCGGGCCTCTCCCTGTTGTGGCCTCTCCCGTTGCGAAGCACAGGCTCCGGACGCGCAGGCTCAGCGGCCGTGGCTCACGTGCCCAGCCACTCCGCGGCATGTGGGATCTGCCCGGACTGGGGCACGAGCCCGTGTCCCCTGCATCGGCAGGCGGACTCTCAACCACTGTGCCACCAGGGAAGCCCTGTTTTAGGAATCTTAATCATCAACCTTTTGGTTCCATCCAGTCTGGGGTCTGCGTGCTGGTGGTCAGCATGTAGTCACCATCCTCCATCTGGGTGGGGTCTTAGTTTCTGCAGAACAACTCAAAGATGTGCTCCATGTTGTTACCTACATCCCTTGAGGAGGAACTAGGACTCTTCTATTGCTGAACTATTGTTTAGGCTACTACTACTTTTCTCGCTTAACTGCTTTTCCTTTGTTTCTGCATTCCCTCCCTAACCTAATTAGTAACTGCTTTAGTCTGCTCTTTGGAACTCAGGGAAGTTCTAGGAGACTAATGACTTTTTCTGCAAACAAGAAACAGGGGACTTGGAGGGGCTTTTTGTACCAGGAGGGCCCTGTAGGGTCCTGCTTGGTTTCAATTTCCCTTTTTCTTTGATACTTCTCAATCCTGTGGGGGAATAGGGGCAGGACAAAAAAGGGAATAAAGTTTTGGATAGAGAAGTTAATCATAAACTCAGCAGGGGAACTTGGTTTTAGGGGGACTCAGTTTCATGGTCACAAAGAGCTTCAAAGGGCATGTTCCAAGTTTGGGTTTTATTTTCTAGACACTGGGGAGTTACTGAAGGTTCTTGAGTAGTGGGGTGGGGGGGGTGTTGAGCATACGTTTTGTATTTGGGGGATTTTAACTGTGGCAGCTGGTATTGGAGAGTGTGTGTAACAACCAGAGTCAGGAAATCAGATAGGAGGTAGTTCCAATAATCTAAGACAGCAACGATAGGGGCCTGAAGTGGGCAGGGGTAATGGCTAGACAAGGTTGAGACAGGAGAGATTTTGTATAGTTAGACTGAACAGGACTTGGTGGTTCATCAGCTTTGGGGACTGGGGGAAAGTGAGGATTCTAAGAGTCTAGGTGATCCCCAGGTCTCTGGTTTAGGTTTGCTGGGGAGGGAGAAATGTCCCCTTCTATCCATTTTTGAGTTCTTGTGACTGGACTAATAATAAAATTGATGCAAGAAAGATTCACAGGAGAAAAAGAAACAAATTTAATTCCTGTTCGTGGAGATCTGATAGAAATGGGACCTAAGAAGTGGCCAAAGCAGGCAGCTTTTATACTTCTTAGATGAAGAAACAAGGAATTTAAGAGGAATTGACAGGACAAGAAACTTAGGTTTGGGTGCTTAATTAGTAAGGAATTTGAACAAAGTCTGGGCATGAGTAATAAATTAATAATGAAGTAACAAAATTTGTTTATACAGGTTTCTTGGCCCTGAATTCCCTATCTCTGGTGCTAAGGATGTCTTTCTACCTCCTGGTACATGGAGGGCTCCTTTCACATGGGAGATTTGTTTCCTGCTTTCAGAGAAACAGAGAGGAGGGTCAAAATGTTCCTCTTGCATCCACTGTTTCTTAAGTAACTTTAATTCAAAATAATATGCCACTGAGGCATATTTTGGGGTGGCCCACCCTGGGCCCCAGTAGGTTATGGGTGGATGGGGTCAATCAATATGGATACAGGAAGAAAGAGCTTTCTTTTTGGAAAAAATGATGATATTTATCTATATATGGAGTCAGAGCCTTCATTACAGTGGTTGTAGGACTGTTGGGTTCCAGGATTATTTTAGGATAATTTCCAATCATAGATAATTAGAATTACTTCTGCTCCAGAAACCCAAACAGAACATGGCAAAGCAAAATGGAATTACAAAATTGGAAGAACCTTGATCAATCTCTTAATCCAACACTTTGATTCTGCAGTTGAGGAAACTGAGGCTCAAAGGAGGGAAGTGACTTAAGGAAGGCCACACAGATACTTCATCAAGGAACTAGGATTGCATCTGAGACCCCCGCTACCCCTAGATGGAGCTTCATCCCACCTCACCAAGACACTAAGGACACAACCTGCTTCAGGCCAAATAGTTTTTCAGAAAGAAGTTAGACTTTGCTAATTCCTCCAACTGGGGGAATTTTTCAAGCTTTGAATACAACTTGTTTCCTTTTTAATAAGCCCGAGTTTGTAGACATATTAGTGCATGAACATAGGCACCTGGAGAAGCAACTTTGAGAATGGGGAAGGGAGGGAATTGTTGAACAGAGACCATGAGTGTCTTGAAGGAGGAGAATGGGAGGAGGGTGAGAAGAAGGCACCACTAAGGGATGGGGATCAAGGCAGGTTAGAAGTTCTGTGCTGGGGTCCGGAGGGAAGGGGACTGTTGGAGGGGTAATTGAAGAGAGTTTAATTAAGGGGTTGGCCAAGTTAGAGGAAACTAACAAGAGACAGTGAGATGCCGAAGGTCTTGAGCAACATTGGGAAGCTGTTATCATTCCTAGATCTGGAGGGTAAGGGGTGGGAGCAGGTACCAGTACCCAAGAGAGGGCTGTAACTTTAGGAGAGGGCTCTCTGCCAGGAGCTATGGCCTGGGGTGGGGGAATGCCCACTCTGGTCCAGCAGGGAAGGAGCTGGAAAATAAAACCTTGACTTTTCTCTGCTTCCACCCTTCAATCTCCTGCCTGTGTCTCCCATTGGTCAAGCCCAGCCAAAAACCAGAGAGCAAGAGAGGCCCCTAGAGGTCATTCTAGGGGATTCATAGCAGAATAGAGAAGTGGGGGTGGGGATGGGACAGGGGTGGGTAAACGGAGATTATCTGGGACAAGGTCCAAGCTTAGACCTCCTCCCTTGCTTGATCTTGCTGCTCTTCTAAACTGAACTATGAATGCCTATCTTGTTTTGAACAATTTTTGCAGCCCCAGCTCTTTGGGACTTTAGCTTACTCAACCATTTTAACCAGCCAGTGCCATTCTCATACCAAGCATCCCTCGGTGCTACGCCAAGTTTCCATCTTTGCTTGACCTTTAAAAACCCAAGCCCCCTGGAGAGATCCTTATGCATATGCTCCACTCTCTCCCTGGGGTCAAAAATGGACAGAATTGGGGCTTTGAGAGCTGCCCGTCTTCTCTGTCACAGCCTATGCCAATCTTTATCTGGATGTTCTGAAACCGTCTTTAAGTTTCAGGGTGTGTGTCTGACCTTTTCTTGGCCATTAGGAACTCTGAGTTGATATGGTCACTTTCCCTCAAGGCTCCTGTCATTTACACTTTGCCAGCAAGTTCTCTTTTATGGTCATAATTAGGGCCAGAGAAGCAGGTCCCACTGGGAAGTGAGGGAGAGAAGCCAGAACTTTTCAATTCTCTGTCCTTAGTCATTGAGACTTGGAGCGGGCATGTTAAATCTCCCATCACTTCTAGAGTGAGTCCAGACCAGACTCAGCTCTCTTGCAGTCTCTGAAGTGCTGCCATAATTTCAGCCCAGGACCCCAATACCTCTTCTCAGACTCCCTGATGGCTATCACAGCCTGCCCATCTGTGTACCCAAATAATAGGAACTTCAAATATTGCCTCTTTGCAACCCCTAGTCATTGTGTCAACCCAATCCAGCTCCACATACTAACCATCTATCTACCTGGATCACAACCCATATCCTTTGCCATCTTCTTCAGCTTCTTTAATCCCTTGTGTGGTGGACAGAATAATGATTTGGGGATGAGAAAATTATCCTGGATTATCCATGAGGGGCCAGTGTAATCACAAGGGTCTTTATAAGAGGGAAGCAAGAGGATCAGATTCAGAGAAGGCGATGTGACATTGGAAGCAGAGGTTGGAGTGCTGCCGCTGTGGGGAGGGGGCTGTGAGTCAAGGATATGGGCAGCCTCTAGAAGCTGGAAAAGTCAAGGAAGGGATTCTCTCCTGTAACCTCCAGAAGGAGCAGAGCCTGGCCAGCACCTTGATTTTAGCCCTGTCAGACCCATTTTCAGACTTCTGACCTTCATAACTGTAGGAGAATAAATGTGTGTTGTTGTAAGCCAGTAAATTGGTGGCAATTTGTTACAGCAACAGTGGGAAACTAATACACATTGCCCCTCAAAATATGGTCTTACAGCATTGCCATCACCTGGGAGCTCTTTAGAAACAAGGAACCTCAGACCCCACCCCAGGGCTACTGAATCAAGATCTGCATTTTAACACAAAATCCAGGTGATTTTAATGCATATTAATGTGTATGCTTTCATATTACCCTAGGGCCCCTACCTGTGGATTTAGCTGCAATTTGAATCAATCCAGATTAGGAAGGACCCAGCCCAAGGGAAGGAAATAGTTTCACTGTGAGACAGAAGGAAAAATGACCCCTCCCCCACATCTCTCTTATTGTCCAGCTCACTTTTGTTTAACTCTGGCCAATAGAGGACCTGATTTTTAAAAATTATTTTTAAAATTTTATTTACCTTTTCAATGTCTTATTATTTTTCCATGGTGCTGAGGTTAGGGTAGAAGTAAGTCCTTGATTCTGAAATAGTTAACATCAGTCAATTATTGATCTCTCCTCATCATATTTGTCATGGGAGCAACTGCATTACCAGCTCTGACTAACCAATGATCAATAGGTGGGGGCATTTTACAGGAATGATAAAATAGGACTTGTCACAGCTGTGGAAATCAGTTCTACGGGCTGCCCAACCAGTACCAATGTGAGCTCTGATACCTGCTCTGGCCATGGCCTGGATAAATGGATGGATCCAGATCCATCATTGGCTATAAAACAAGGGGAAGGGACCCACACATTATGGGTTGTCAGTACCAGATGAGCATTTGTGTTAGGAGATGAATCCCTAATACATACGCTCTCATAGTACATCCTTCTGTTTAAAATGTAACAAGTCTCTTTCAAGACAAGAAGGTTGTTACATTCATTTTTTGGCAAGTACAAGAAGCAATCATCCCACATAGTCTAGGAGGGGAGATATATCTTTTGGATACAGTCCTTCCAATGGGTAGTGGTTTGGGGTACACTTCCTGCTGCCTCATTTAATGAGGGCATCTGGATACAGACCTAGCCCATCCTAATTTTATTTTTATTTGCCTGTTGAACTTGGAACTCTTGGTCTGGTATTGCCAGAATCGCTCAGATTCTCCACAAAAGTCCTCTTGAGAGGGAAGCATTAATAAAACTCCTGGAGAGCCATGAGTTCTCTTCTCCTCAGGATCTTGACATAACAAGAGAGCCCTGTTGATTGTCAGCCAGCATCACACTGGTTACCTCCTGGGGCCTGTGGGAAGAAGTGTCTCAGTGCTTTGAGCATGTCACTGGGTTGAAACAGGTTTCCATGATAATTAACACCAAATGAGTACAGAAGCAGAGTTTCTTGTCTTCCAAATTTGAAACCGCATTAGCTAATTAATTCTAATTAGAGGCTGACAGTTCCATGTGGCACAGTGAGCATGTAATAGGCGGGATTTTCCTTTTGTGTCTTGACAAGTTAATTAATGAAAATGGGGATGGGGACTCCTTCCCAGGCCTACGAGCCAGTTAGGCACTAGAAGGTACCTCTTTCTTGGAAAAAGATTTTGGCATTTTGGGAAGCTTGCATGGTGGCCCCATAGGAAGCGCATCCATTGCCAATGCCTTTATGTATTCCACGAATATGTAGTGAGCACCTCCATTGGCTAAGAATTGGTCTAGGTGCTGAAGAAGACACCATCCCCACTCTTTAGAATCTGAAAGTCTAGTTGGGCAGGTGCAAACGAACCAACAGAATCCAATGGCATCCTAGCCAAAGCAGTAAGACAAGAAAAAGAGAGAGAGAGAGAGAGAGAGAGAGAGAGAGAGAGACAAATATTAGAAAGGAAGATACAAAATGTCATGATTTATATGAATCAATTTATAGGACATTTTGAAAAAGGCAAAATTATAGTGATGGAGAATAGATGAGGGTTTGCCAGGGGTTGGGGATGGAAGGAGGCATTGACTAGAAAAGGACAGCACAGAAGAATTGTTTGGAATTTTCCTGTATTCTGGTTTTGGTGGTGGTTATGCAAATCTATATATGTGTTTAAACTCTAAACTGTACACCAAAAAAAGATCCAATTTTCCTCTATGTTATTTTTAAAAACAAAATAGAAAAATAGACTACAGCTACATGTATCAACATCTATCCCTCTCACAGTGTTGAGTGAAAAAAAAATTCATTTTATATTGTTTGGATTTTCAGACTTTTGAAAAACATGTCTTTAAAAAGCAATCCTCAGTTAAGTATGTATGTATATGTGTGTTTTTATAACATGAAGATCTTGTGAATTAATGTATAAACTAACTAAACAAACAAGGAAAGAATTGTACACTTTAATGCATACAAAAATAAATTGACATACAAGGGCTGAATTTAGGTTCATAGGGACAGATGGAGAGATAGAATTCTCATGGCATTTGAAAATCTGATTCTACCTGTTCCTGTGCCCCTGGGTTTTGTGAGTTGCCTCAATAGCCTTATGATAAATTCTATCATTCTGTTTTAAAAAGTCATAATTTATAGATGACTTGGGTGTTTTATTTTAGAAAATTCAAGAGATTCAGCTTAAAGGGGTTGATGCTAATAAGAGAGTTCAATAAGGTAACTGGATACAAGATGAACATGAAGAAAAAATAGCCTTCCTATTGATCAGAAACATGTAATTAGAAAATGTAATGTAAAAAATGACCCCATTCGTAATAGCAACAGTGACAAAAAAGAAAAATCTTTGGGATTAACTAAAAATATGCCAAATTTATAAGAAGGCAGTTATAAAACTTTACAGAAGGCCACAAAGAATGCCCCAAATCAGTGGAGATGTATTATGGTCCTGGATGGGAAGAGTCAATCAGTAGCTTATAGATGCCCGTTCTTCCCAAATTAATATGCACACTCAATGCATTGTCAATAAAAATCTGCATGCACAAAAACATGGATGATGTGAAAGTTGATTGCTTGGAATGTAAGTGATCCAGGTGCATTATGGAGTTGGTGGTGAGCAGTGGTTAGATGTCCACTGGGGACCATAGCATGAAGACCCTTGGCTGCCAGACCAAGGACGATGACCTTCATATGGCAGCTCATAACAAGCTCTTGAAGATTTTACTTCAGGCCCCAATAAGGTCAGAATTGTGTTTGAGGAATATATATTGGTTCATTTGGAGGATGAGAGAAAGGGTGACACCGAAGGCAGGGGACCCACTAGAAGGCTACTAACTGGAATGGTCTAAAATGATTGCCATCTTGCCTGATCCAAAGGAGTTTCTTAGTACCCGGCCCTTGCCTCCCATATCCTCCTCCTTCCCTGAAGCAAAATTCCAAAGAAATGAATTAGCAGTTGATCTGAGAGGGAAGAGATATTCTCTGCAAATCTGACATCTGGAGCCTTCATGTGGTCAGTGGGGAAAGGTTTCTTAAGGAAGATGCCAAGGTTTGGAGTCTGGAAACGTGGGTGGACAACCTTGATAATTAATGCTACTTTTCACTGAGCATTTACTATCTGTGAGACGGGAGCTAGCATTATCCCCATTTTATTCTGAGGAGGTAACTGGGGCTCAGAGAGGTTACATCCCCAAGAAGCTGAGACAAGATCTCACCTATGTGTCTCCCATATCACTGATGTTCCCAGCACCTGTCAGAGAGAGTCCAGCAAATGTTTGCTATATGAAGTCAAATTACCAGATGTTGCCTCTCTGGGAATTTACTTGCTGTGGGTTTGGCCGGTGCCTCATCTTTATTAGTAAATCCTCTTTCCGTCCATAAATAAGTCACCATTTGGCAAGGAGGAGCAGAGAGGAGTCTAGTAGGAGGGGCAGGGAGATGGGAGCAGGAAGGAAGGAGCTGAGTAATGGAACTAGATGTGTTGCTATAAATTAGGAAAAAACCCCCCCACCCCCGCTTGCCACTGACCCAGGTGTCTTTATCAATTTGCTCCTCCATGCCCTGCCAGCCTGGCACAATAAAGCTTCCTGTCCATTTCAGGCCTAATCACGCAGAATGTAAATCCTTCAGTAGAGAGGCAGCTGTGAGGGCTGGGGTGCGATCCGCAGGGCTGTTCATTTTCATCCTCTGGCACATAATGAAATCAAGAATGCACGTCTGCTCACCAGAACTGCTCTGCTCCAAATTGTTAAGTAAGCATCCCTTCTTCACCCTCTTTAGGCTCATGAGGCCTCCAGATGAAAGAGGAAAAGGAACATTTATTGAATGATTCTGGTGTGCTTAGCTACTTTATATGTGATTCAGTCCTCTACAATGCCCTATGGCATAAGGATTATTCTTCTCATGCTACAGCTAAGGAAACTGAGCTCAGAAACGGGAGTGGTCCAGTGTCAGAGGCAAGTGAGGGCTGGATCTTGAAGTGACATATCTGTGCAATTTCAAATCTTCCACACCAAGTTGGTTTGTTTGTTTGAGGTTATTAGGTATAGGATAACTTTAAAAACTTTACTGAAGTATAGTTGATTTACAATGTGTTAATTTCTGCTGTGCAGCGAAGTGTCTCAGTTATACGTACATATGTATATATATATATACATTCTTTTTCATATTCTTTTCCATTATGGCTTATCACAGGATATTGAATATAGTTCCCTGTGCTATACAGTAGGACCTTGTTGTCTATCCATCCTATATATAATAGTTTGCATCTGCTAATCCCAAACCCCCAGTCCTTCCCACCCCCGACCCTTGGCAACCACAAGTCTGTTCTCTATGTCTGAGTCTGTTTCTGTTTCATAGATATGTTCATATGTGTCTTATTTTAGATTCCACATATAAGTGATATCATATGGTATTTGTCTGACTTACTTCACTTAGCATGATAATCTCTAGATCCACCCATGTTGCTGCACACAGCATATTTCATTCTTTTTTATGGCTAACATTCCATTGTATGTATGTATATATATATATATATATATATATATATATATATATATATATATATATATATATACCACATCTTTATAGGATAACTTTTACATAACTTTTTTTGGGGCAGGATTTCTGGCAGAGGGATGAGAGAACTGAAGGTTATATCACTTTCCAGAATTTATCTTGATTGTGTATATTTAATAAACATTCACGAAGGGTCTATTTCACAGCCACACTGGCTATTTTTTAAATATAGCTTATCTGTCCACATTACGTGTTAAAAAGGAACAACAGTCCTATCTTCCAGTTTCTGTTCCTCCTTCTTAGTTCTTAGATATTCTGGTTTATATTCTAACCCATTACATTTGCCCTAAGATCCTCATTCTTGCTTTGGAAACTACACTTAGCCTCCCTTCTCCGATTACCCCTTGTCCTGCCTCCCCCAGTTCTTATTTTGGTCCTCTCCCCTCTACTATTTAGGGACACCTGCATCTCCAGGTTAGAGACACACCTGCTGGTCTTGACTCTACCCATATAATTAGTTTAGCTCCTAGCTCCTTCCTTCAGGGGGGAATTGAACACTCGATACTGTGGATACAGAGATGAGAAAGACACCATTCTTGTCCCGCATGAATAGGGGACCTCACTGGGAGATACACACACACACCCAAGTAAATAAACACAAGTCATAATTACATAAGTGCTAGAGCAAAGTATGTACAGCAATTTTAGGAGGCTGTGGGTGAGGGAGTAAAACAATTGTGTGCTTGTCCTTAGGTCATAATAAATTGCGAAATTTCTGCTCACATCCACTTCCTCTGTTCCTAATAACGTGTGAGTTCTTAGTTCCTGACAAATGAGTTTGTTAAAATGGGAACATTATTTTAACATTAAAGAAATTAATTAATTAATTTATTTTTGTCTGCATTGGGTCTTTGTTGCTGTGCGTGGGCTTTCTCTAGTTGTGGCGACCAGGGGCTACTCTTTGTGGCTGTGCGCGGGCTTCTCATTGCGGTGGCTTCTCTTGTTCCAGAGCCCGGGCTCTAGATGCGCAGGCTTTAGAGCGCAGGCTCAGTAGTTGTGGTGCACGGGCTTAGTTGCTCCTCGGCATGTGGGATCTTCCTGGCCCAGGGATCGAACCCATGTCCCCTGCATTGGCAGACAGATTCTTAACCACTGAACCACCAGGGAAGTCTCTTAACATTTTTGTTTGCTGTTTATCCAAATCTGGGTCAACATCACAGAATGCTGAATTTATGTGGCAGCTTCACAATAATCTTCTTGAGTACAAATGATATGTTGTGGGAACAGCAGGATATCAATATGGGGAGTGGGTTTGGGCATCCCCCATACTCTTTTTTTTTTTTTTAACATCTTTATTGGAGTATAACTGTTTTACAATGGTGTGTTAGTTTCTGCTTTACAACAAAGTGAATCAGTTATACATATACATATGTTCCCATATCTCTTCCCTCTTGCGTCTCCCTCCCTCCCACACTCCCTATCCCACCCCTCTAGGTGGTCACAAACCACCTAGCAGATCTCCCTGTGCTATGAGGCTGCTTCCCACTAGCTATCCACCCTACGTTTGGTAGTGTATATATGTCCATGCCACTCTCTCACTTCATCACAGCTTACCCTTCCCCCTCCCCATATCCTCAAGTCCATGCTCTAGTAGCTCTGGGTCTTTCTTCCCATCTTACCCCTAGGTTCTTCATGACCTTTTTTTTTTTTTAGATTCCATATATACGTGTTAGCATATGGTATTTGTTTTTCTCCTTCTGACTTACTTCACTCTGTATGACAGACTCCAGGTCTATCCACCTCATTACAAATAACTCAGTTTCATTTCTTTTTATGGCTGAGCAATATTCCATTGTATATATGTGCCACATCTCCTTTATCCATTCATCTGTTGATGGACACTTAGGTTGCTTCCATGTCCTGCCTATTGTAAATAGAGCTGCAATGAACAGATGATACAAATAGATGGAGAGATATACCATGTTCTTGGATTGGAAGAATCAA
>NC_041227.1:16817869-16818918 GCF_002837175.3 Physeter macrocephalus | reverse complement strand
CTCCATACTGTTCTCCATAGTGGCTGTATCAATTTACATTATTCCCACCAGCAGTGCAAGAGGGTTCCCTTTTCTCCACACCCTCTCCAGCATTTATTGTTTCTAGAGTTTTTGATGATGGCCAATCTGACCGGTGTGAGATGATATCTCATTGTCGTTTTGATTTGCATTTCTCTAATGATTAATGATGTTGAGCATTCTTTCATGTGTTTGTTGGCGATCTGTATATCTTCTTTGGAGAAATGTCTATTTAGTTCTTCTGCCCATTTTTGGATTGGGTTGTTTGTTTTTTTGTTATTGAGCTGCATGAGCTGCTTATAAATTTTGCTGGTTAAACCTTTATCGGTTGCTTCATTTGCAACTATTTTCTCCCATTCTGAGGGTTGTCTTTTGGTCTTGTTTATGGTATCCTTTGCTGTGCAAAAGCTTTTAAGTTTCATTAGGTCCCATTTGTTTATTTTTGTTTTTATTTCCATTTCTCTAGGAGATGGGTCAAAAAGGATCTTGCTGTGATTTATGTCATAGAGTGTTCTGCCTATGTTTTCCTCTATGTGTTTGATAGTGTCTGGCCTTACATGTAGGTCTTTAACCCATTTTGAGTTTATTCTTGTGTGTGGTGTTAGGGAGTGTTCTAATTTCATTCTTTTACATGTAGCTGTCCAGTTTTCCCAGCACTGCTTATTGAAGAGGCTGTCTTTTCTCCACTGTATATTCTTGCCTCCTTTATCAAAGATAAGGTGACCATATGTGCGTGGGTTTATCTCTGGGCTTTCTATCCTGTTCCATTGATCTATATTTCTGTTTTTGTGCCAGTACCATACTGTCTTGATTACTGTAGCTTTGTAGTATAGTCTGACATCAGGCAGCCTGATTCCTCCAGCTCCATTTTTCGTTCTCAAGATTGCTTTGGGGCTTCCCTGGTGGCACAGTGGTTGCGCGTCCGCCTGCCGATGCGGGGGGAACCGGGTTCGCGCCCCGGTCTGGGAGGATCCCACATGCCGCGGAGCGGCTGGGCCCGTGAGCCATGGCCGCTGAGCTTGCGCGTCCGG
>NC_041227.1:16770123-16817782 GCF_002837175.3 Physeter macrocephalus | reverse complement strand
AATCCAAGAACATGGTATATTTCTCCACCTATTTGTATCATCTTTAATTTCTTTCATCATTGTCTTATAGTTTTCTGCATACAGGTCTTTTGTCTCCTTAGGTAGGTTTATTCCTAGATATTTTATTCTTTTTGTTGCATTGGTAAATGGGAGTGTTTTCTTAATTTCACTCTCAGATTTTTCATCATTAGTGTATAAGAATGCCAGAGATTTCTGTGCATTAATTTTGTATCCTGCTACCCCCATACTCTTAAGTGAATAAAGAGCTGGGCTGGAAGATTGGGGCATGGGGAAGGTATGGCATAAAGCCTCCAGACCTGGGGCAGTTCAATAGTGACCTCTTAGGAGGCAACAGTATAGATAACATCTTGACATCCCTTTGGACAGGGGCATTATGGGTCAGGCAGGGAATACTGGAGGGGGAGAAGGAAATGGTTTTTCAAGAAACATGGGTGGGACTTCCAGATTAAGATGGCATATAGTGATGACACTGGTTTGGCTTTCCCCCCCAGCACCTTCCTATGAAAATACTTATGAAATCAGAAAATACTGCTACTTTTCAATAACGTGGATTCTAGACTTTGGGAAATATTTCTGTGTAACAAAGCAAGGATGACACACTTGGGTAAAGGGCAAGAGACATGAGAGGACTTTTTCAATTATTGTTTCTACTTCCTGCCTTAAAGACACGGGGTCTTCTCTGAGCCAAAGGAAGGAAAGCCCCACTTATTACACAGAAGTTAATTCTGAGGCTGTTGACCTTCCAGCACTCCCTATGTATTTAACCATTGTGGGACTACAGTTACCCAGAAATCTACAAAAAGGAAGGTATAATGGCAGACGAGAATAGGTATGGGTCTTTGTATGCCAGACTGTGAAGTCAAGAGGATGAAGGAATAGAGGTGGATTTGGGAGACAGTTGCACACTGGTTAGTGTTGATGTCCATGCATTGCTTTTCACAAAGAGAACCCTGCATAGTTATCTCAGAATAAATTCCCTTCCGCATGTTCAGGAGGCCAAGCAGTAAAGTCAGAGAACCCATTCTGGTTCAGCACAGGCATGAGACCACTAGGAATTTTGAGTCTGTGCTTATTAATCAGCTTAAAGTCTGGATATGGATTCTAGTAGTCATCATATGGTTACTAATAATGACAAAGAAGGTCATCCAGACCATTTGCCGGCAAGACACCTGAACCGACCTATCTTTTATAAAGCATAAAAAAAAAAAAAACAAGAGAACATAAAGGGGGGGAATATTGTTTTGAACAGGAGAGCAAACCTTTTGAAAAAATATGGAAAAGTAAAAAGAGCATTGACTCTTTGTGCTCTCAATATGAGCTCTGAGATACAGGACTGTTACCGAGATGCAAACAGAGAAAATCTGAGATAAAGACTGTAAAGACATAGAAAATGCAATGGTATAATACAACATGCATTTGCATTAGAAGCAGTAAAGAAAAGAAACAACACTGGAGAAAATGGAATTAGTGTTAAGGAGGACAAAATTAAGATGCTGTCTCTGGATGCAGAGAAAAAGCCCAGAGAAAGAGGACAATTATAAAAAGAGAGGGTATATGGAGGACAGAGAATGGGACTCTTGGGCTGGAGGGATGGAGGAGGGTAGGGGTGTAGCTGAGCCCAGGGGTAGGTGGTACTCTCCGAGTGGAAAATGGAACCACAGGGGGCCTGTCCAGCAGGAGTTGGAATTACAGAAGGGATGCAGCCAAGGCAACGAGGGGAGGGAGAAATACCCTGACTTCTTTCTGCTTCTTTTCCAATGTCTCCTACTGGCCAAACCTAGCCTGAAGCCAGCTGATCAGAGAACCCAGGACATGCAGCCTGTAGGGGTCAGCCTCTCTGTGACACAAAGCCAAGCAGGGAAGGATAAGGGATGCATATGAGGGCAAAGAGGTGCAGAATAGACCCGTACAATGTAAAGGAAGCATTTTGTAACCAAAAGCTGATGAAGTCAAAAGCTGATTTGACTAAGTCAAATATATCAGTTACATATGTGAAAGCCAAACATCAGTTATGACAATGAATGGAACCAGATTATATTCCCCTGTTAAAAGACAGTTTGTCTCAGATTTGGTTCAAAATGCACCAGAAGCCAACTACAGCTAATTGTCAAAGCTTCACATAAAAGAGAGAGGAAAAAATGTTAAAAATAAAACTGGGAATAGGAGTGACAATATTAATATCAGGAAAAAAATATAGAGTGCAAGGCAGATGTAGTTATTGAGATACAGGGAGTTATTTTACATTGATAAAAGGTAAAATTCACAAGAATGCTATGACGCTAATTTATTTAACTCAGTGATTCTCAACAAGATGGTATAAAACGTCCAAAAGATCATATCTGAGTTTCTGAGAAGTCTTTTTATTTTTATTTTTTAAAATTAATTAATTAATTAATTTATTTATTGGCTGTGTTGGGTCTTCGTTTCTGTGCGAGGGCTTTCTCTAGTTGCGGCGAGCGGGGGCCACTCTTCATCGCCTTGCGCGGGCCTCTCACTATCGCGGCCTCTCTTGTTGCGAGCACAGGCTCCAGACGCGCAGGCTCAGTAGTTGTGGCTCACGGGCCTAGTTGCTCCGCGGCATGTGGGATCTTCCCAGACCAGGGCTCGAACCCGTGTCCCCTGCATTAGCAGGCAGATTCTCAACCACTGCGCCACCACGGAAGCCCTGAGAAGTCTTTTTAAAACTCACAACAACCCTGATATTCAGAGAGTGCTGGGTAATCCCATTTCTACATGATCCAGAATCACTGTTGATAGGTATATATTGTATCCTTCAGATGTTGGGGCCATAAACAAACAGACCAAAACCCCCCAAAGCAAACCAAAAACTAAAACCCAAACAAAAATAAGAAAACCAACACATGGTCTTTGGCAAAAAATAGAAAAGAATATGGATGGTTAATAATGTTGATTTCGATTTCATTGATTTGGATTAAATTTTGTGTTCTGAAAATGTATAGGAAAAATATTCTTCATTGTTCATAGCATTTACCATAATTAACTTATATTAGTTTACAAAGAAAACTGACAATCTGAATATTAGAAATGGTTCTTGTTAAAATTAGTATAAAGTTAGTCCTTGAAAAAATTTTCGTTATCTTTTAAGTCCAAGGAAACATCAAAACTACAATTTTGCATTATTTGAATATTAGAAATATGAGAATCCTGCATTTAAAAACATAGAAAATGGCCAAAGTTGTATTCAAAGGGAAGTTATGTCTTAATATTTTCAATTTAAACAAGTGAGAAATAAAAGGAATGAAGCATTAAAATAAAGACATTCAAAACTAATTCAAATAAGTCAGGGGGGAAGGAAATAAAGATAAAATCAGAAATTAATTAGAAAACAGGAAAAATAAAATGATAAATAAACCCAGGAGTTGACTTTTCAAAATGACAATAGAATAAATTAACTTATGACAATTCTAAATTAGAAGGAGAGAAAGCTAGCACAAATGCATACAATTAGGATTGAACTAACAAAGGAATTAAGTAGATAGTGGGGAGATTATATAGTCTAAGGAAATATTACAGACAACTTTATTCCAATACATTTGAAATTATGTAAGAAGTGCATGATTTGGGGAGCAAATATGAATTACCAAAAATGAACAAAGGATTAGATAAATGGAATTTCTTAATTTCAATGAAGTCACCATTGCTTAACGCATAGGAGGATTTATTTTAGATCCAGCCTTATCTTGTTTTATCAGTTACTGTGTAAGCTTGGGCACAGTACTCACCTCTTTCAGCCTCATTTTTCTCATTTATAAAATGGGGGGAGTAATATTCTTCTCACGGTGTTTTTGTGACCACAATGTTAAATGAGACACGTGAAATGCTTATCACAGTGCTGGCCCACTGTTAGTGTCTAATACACGAGGGCCATTGACATTGAGCAGAAATTGAAAAGAAATCATCAGGCACTCCTGGATCCAACTGGATTTATGAATGCATTCCTTCGTGCAATTTTCTGCATGTATGTTACATATCAGTAGAAAAGAATTTAAGTGTATCCTTTCCAACTTTTAAGGCATTGTTATCTTCTAAGTGATACAAACACAGAGGAAATATAATGCTTCCATTTGGCACACAGTGACAAAGATGGAAGCAGAAACTCTAAATAAGCTGATGGCAAATTAAATCCATTCGTGTATTAAATGAGTACTATGCCAGGACCGAGGAAGATTTACTTTGGAAATTCTGAGGAATTGAACATCTATCATGGGATCATCAGTGTGTTAGACACTTCATACAAACTAGATTGATTAGTGATCACAGAACCTTATGAATTATATTATCATCATTTAATAGTTACAGAAATCAAAGCAGGGAGAGGTTACATTGGTCAAGGCCAAAGTAAGCACTAGGGCTGACATTCAATACCAGGTCCGGCTTACTGCAAAGTGTAAAAATTTTCCACACGTCATCTTGAGCCTGATTTAATAAATGCTTAAAGTTGTATTTTATAATGCTTAAACCCATTATTGATGAAAATCCTTCAATTACTTAGGGTAGACACATTTGATGTAATATACCGAAAAATATATTAAGCACTCAATTTCATGCTTAGTGGTGAAATAGAGTCATTGCCAATGATTTCTTTGATCTCTATTTAAAATTTTTATAGAATTCCTAGTCACTGTAATAAGACATGGATGAGAAATAAAATGCATTAACAATGGAAAAAAAGACATTATCTTTATTTGCAAGTGATACAATTATCTGTACAGCTTACCCCAGATGATCAACGGAAACACTAATAGTAGCAGTAAGATAGATATACAAGGTATTGAATGTTTAAGAAATATTAAAAATAGCATTTATGTATACTAACATTTCCAGTTAGAAAATATAATGGAAAATGACTCAAATTTCATTAGCAATGCAAATACAAAATACTAACTTTAATAAAGTTTGTATAGGATACATATGGAGAAAATGACAGCAATCAACTGGGAGAAATAAGTAAAACCTTGAATAAATAGGGAGGCCTATCGTAAACTGGTTGAGAACACTCAGTGTTATAAAGATGTCATTTTTTAAAATAAATTTATTTATTTATTTATTATTTATTTTTGGCTGCATTGGGTCTGTTGCTGCACGCAGCTTTCTCTAGGTGCAGCGAGCGGGGGCTACTCTTCGTTGCGGTGCGTGGGCTTCTCATTGTGGTGGCTTCTCTAGTTGCAGAGCACAGGCTCTAGGCCGGTGGGCTTCAGTAGTTGTGGCTCACGGGTTCTAGAGCGCAGGCTCAGTAGTTGTGGCGCACGGGCTTAGTTGCTCTGTGGCATGTGGGATCTTCCCGGACCAGGGCTCGAACCCATGTCCCCTGCATTGGCAGGTGGATCCTTAACCATTGTGCCACCAGGGGAGCCCTAAAGATGTCATATTTTTTTTCCAAAATTAACTTATAGGTTTGGGTTAATTTTTTTTTTTTTTTTTTTTTTTTTTTTTGTGCTACGCGGGCCTCTCACTGCTGTGGCCTCTCCCGTTGCAGAGCACAGGCTCCGGACGCGCAGGCTCAGCGGCCATGGCTCACGGGCCCAGCCGCTCCGCGGCATGTGGGATCCTCCCGGACCGGGGCACGAACCCGTGTCCCCTGCATCGGCAGGTGGACTCTCAACTACTGCGCCACCAGGGAAGCCCGGTTTGAGTTAATTTTATTATAAATTTTATTCCGGGAAGCGGACAGTGAGCGATGTGTTGGAATCCAATGAGGTGATTCTGGAATTCATGTGGATGAATAAAAAGAAAATATTAATAAGTTTTCAGGGGAGTGGGATGGGAGAGAAAACATTCACTAAATGTATTCATTGATTCTAAGACTTTCAAAAACATTAAATTGTATATATTAGAATGGAGGCAATATGATAATCAATAAGTTCAAAATCTTCATGAATCTTTAAATTAAGACTTCTACTACAGCATATATTTTCCTCGCATAAAATGCAATAAAATTTAACTGAATAATGCATGTTTTTCTTCAGAGGCTTAATGATTCTATAAATACATGGCTATAGAAATGTATAAAGTAATTGCCTTTTGAAACCAGGAAACACAGCTCTTAGCACTTTATATGAGTTATTGCAAGGGTGAAAAGGAACAGAAAACCGCAAAACCGGGTTGAAATGTGAATGCTGGTGGTTGACTGGGCTTGGCCAGCAGTTAAATGACCACTCCACCTTCAAAGAGCGGGTGATTAGAACCCAGGCCTTAGCACAATTAAAATTTTCTCTATCCTTACCTTTGGTTGGGCTCCTTACCAATCAAAGCCTGAGATGAGAATTCCTGTGCTAGCGATAAGTTGAAGGACACGTCGAAGGAGGTGAAAAAAGCAGGACAAGGGAGGAAAAGAAGTCACAGATGCCTTTTCAGACTGAAATCTAGCTTCATCTTGATACCACAAGAAGCTTGAATATAAATGGGACCCTAGAGTTTTTCTGTCTTGAGGGCGGGGAGCTGAGCTTTGATAACTCAATTGGGGCCCTAAAGGGGGCAAAACCTCCCAAGCATCTCAGATGGGAGCAGCTGTGAACTGTTAGCAGCCCAAGTCACAGCAGCTGGGGGATGAGCTGTTTGGTCTGTAAAGAGGACCTGGGCAGATCTTACTACAGCCATGGCCCTTGGGTTTACTTTGTGGCTTAGTGAAGACCATGAATGATAAAATGCCAAAGATCTACCATAGATCCGTAGAAAAAGAGCCTAGAACAAAACACACCAAAATTTTGACAGCGATTATTTCTTCATGACAGTGATTTTTATTTTGTTCTCATTTTCTAAAATGCTACCCACTTTCTAAAAATATGTGCGTGCATTACTTTTTAAATCAGAAGAGAGAAGCTGCAGCTCTGGGCAGTAGGTTTGACCAGATTTAGCTGAAGATTTGGCTAGTTTCTAAAATGTGACCTTGGGCAGTTTACTTAGTTTGAGCCTCAGCTTTCTCATCTGCAAAATGGGGTTCCCAGATGTGAAGCGCTCTGTTAGATACTGCTGTTTGCCCAGAATCTGTTTCCCCTTTTTCCTGATGTGGCATCTCCTGTTTGCTTTGGAGAACTGCTCTTGTCTTGCTGCATGTGGTTCTGATGGGAATTGCTAGCATGAGTCCAGGCTCACGCAGCTTCTTGCCCACGTCAGAGACCTAAATAAGACGCCAAGCTCTTCATTTCTCGCCCAACGTTCTTGACTCTTTGCAATTCCTGGACACAAAATGCCGAGACAAAATGAAAAAACGTACCAACAGGAGGATTATTTATGTCTCAGTTGAGTTTTTGAGCTGCTTGACAAGATAAAAAGTGCAGGAGAATTTTTTTTGTTGCTGCTGTTGAATGGTTATTTTTCACCTTCAGTTTTCTAATTTAACTCCTGATTTTCTTCCTAATGGTACAATCAAATCAAATGGAACTGAAGCTCAAATGGAACCCATCTCGTTAGACAAGACTAAAAATCCAGGAGAGGCTGTCAGCGAGAAAGAGATTTTCCTCTACTGTTGTAGAGGCTGGCTGATTGAAGAATTAAATGGACATGAGACAGATTAACAGGAGGAAATCAAACAAAAGTTTGATAACATTTGTACATGGGAGAGACCCAGGAAAACTGAGTAACTCACCAAAATGGCTGAAACCCTCACCTATACCATCCACAGTCAAAGACAAAAGAGGATGGTGAGGGCAGTGGTTTAGGACTTCAAAGGGGAGGAAGGCAGTTCACATGGAGATGAAAAAGCAAATATTTGGTAAACAAATGTTTGCTGGGCTTTGCAGAGACAGTGTGACACAGAGGAGACTCTGATCTCTAGGCTCTGCTATGTGTCCCTCCACCACTTAGCTGATATTCTTTGCAGAGGTCTCTGGTGACAGGTTTATTACAGGCCCTCCATCTACTTCTTTAGGCAGTTAGGGGGAGGGTCAAAAGTTTCTTCCCGAGTCTTCTGGGTCTTGATTGTTTTCAGTTTGACATAATCCGCATGCCATAGAGACATTTTGGGGTGGCAAATTTTGCTCCTGTACGAGGCAAAGGAGAGGACTGGCTGATCTGCAGCTCTAATTGTTGGAGTAGAACAGCTTCTACTTTTTTTTTTTTTTTTTTCTTCAGTACGCGGGCCTCTCACTGTTGTGGCCTGGAGCATAGGCTCCGGATGCGCAGGCTCAGCGGCCATGGCTCACGGGCCCAGCCGCTCCGCGGCATGTGGGATCTTCCCGGACCGGGGCACGAACCCGTGTCCCCTGCATTGGCAGGTTGTGGCTTAGTGAAGACCATGAATGATAAAATGCCAAAGATCTACCATAGATCCGTAGAAAAAGAGCCTAGAACAAAACACACCAAAATTTTGACAGCGATTATTTCTTCATGACAGTGATTTTTATTTTGTTCTCATTTTCTAAAATGCTACCCACTTTCTAAAAATATGTGCGTGCATTACTTTTTAAATCAGAAGAGAGAAGCTGCAGCTCTGGGCAGTAGGTTTGACCAGATTTAGCTGAAGATTTGGCTAGTTTCTAAAATGTGACCTTGGGCAGTTTACTTAGTTTGAGCCTCAGCTTTCTCATCTGCAAAATGGGGTTCCCAGATGTGAAGCGCTCTGTTAGATACTGCTGTTTGCCCAGAATCTGTTTCCCCTTTTTCCTGATGTGGCATCTCCTGTTTGCTTTGGAGAACTGCTCTTGTCTTGCTGCATGTGGTTCTGATGGGAATTGCTAGCATGAGTCCAGGCTCACGCAGCTTCTTGCCCACGTCAGAGACCTAAATAAGACGCCAAGCTCTTCATTTCTCGCCCAACGTTCTTGACTCTTTGCAATTCCTGGACACAAAATGCCGAGACAAAATGAAAAAACGTACCAACAGGAGGATTATTTATGTCTCAGTTGAGTTTTTGAGCTGCTTGACAAGATAAAAAGTGCAGGAGAATTTTTTTTGTTGCTGCTGTTGAATGGTTATTTTTCACCTTCAGTTTTCTAATTTAACTCCTGATTTTCTTCCTAATGGTACAATCAAATCAAATGGAACTGAAGCTCAAATGGAACCCATCTCGTTAGACAAGACTAAAAATCCAGGAGAGGCTGTCAGCGAGAAAGAGATTTTCCTCTACTGTTGTAGAGGCTGGCTGATTGAAGAATTAAATGGACATGAGACAGATTAACAGGAGGAAATCAAACAAAAGTTTGATAACATTTGTACATGGGAGAGACCCAGGAAAACTGAGTAACTCACCAAAATGGCTGAAACCCTCACCTATACCATCCACAGTCAAAGACAAAAGAGGATGGTGAGGGCAGTGGTTTAGGACTTCAAAGGGGAGGAAGGCAGTTCACATGGAGATGAAAAAGCAAATATTTGGTAAACAAATGTTTGCTGGGCTTTGCAGAGACAGTGTGACACAGAGGAGACTCTGATCTCTAGGCTCTGCTATGTGTCCCTCCACCACTTAGCTGATATTCTTTGCAGAGGTCTCTGGTGACAGGTTTATTACAGGCCCTCCATCTACTTCTTTAGGCAGTTAGGGGGAGGGTCAAAAGTTTCTTCCCGAGTCTTCTGGGTCTTGATTGTTTTCAGTTTGACATAATCCGCATGCCATAGAGACATTTTGGGGTGGCAAATTTTGCTCCTGTACGAGGCAAAGGAGAGGACTGGCTGATCTGCAGCTCTAATTGTTGGAGTAGAACAGCTTCTACTTTTTTTTTTTTTTTTTTCTTCAGTACGCGGGCCTCTCACTGTTGTGGCCTGGAGCATAGGCTCCGGATGCGCAGGCTCAGCGGCCATGGCTCACGGGCCCAGCCGCTCCGCGGCATGTGGGATCTTCCCGGACCGGGGCACGAACCCGTGTCCCCTGCATTGGCAGGCGGACTCTCAACCACTGTGCCACCAGGGAAGCCCACAGCTTCTACTTTTGAATCAAACTATCAGTGATGCCCTGAGCAGGTAGCAGGCACTCAGCTTGCCTTTCTCAGCAGGCAGAGAGCATCAGCTTCAAAAAGGGCTCTTACCATCGAGAGAATTCAGTGCTTGAGACTTCTTGCCAGTTAGGAAGCAGGTGGTCCTCATCTGGGGACCAAGAGGACATCTGTCCCTGCCAGAGTAGTTTGCTCCCTGAGGTCAGCTGAAACCAATTACCATCAAGCCCTGAAATCTCCATGGTTACTTTCCTAAGAGATCTGCTAAGCAAACCCAGATCTAAGCTTGTTGACTCCATACCTTGGGTGTTAACAATGTATTATGCTTTCTAAATAATGCTTTATTCTGGCCATAGGGAGAAAAATAAAAAACAAAAAGATACCCTCAGCCATGTTGAAATTTCTTGGGATCTGTTGCAGGAAGTAGGCAACTTGCAAAAGGCTTATTTGAACCCCGAGAGGAAGCATGTAGTGTAGGGGAAAGGAAGGCTTTGGAATCAGAGTGAGTTTGCCAGGGGTCCCTCCTGTGTGACCTCAAGCAAATCGTTTAACCTCTCTGAGCCTGCTGTTACTTTACTGTTGTTATTCCATTGGATAGGATAATAATGTTTCAGGCATATTCTGTATGAAGTGCCAAACTTGACTGCTTTTAGATCCTGGCTGGCACATTCAGTGGGAGTGAAGACCTCCATAAAAACAATGGCGTTCAGCCATATCATAGCAACCTAAGAGAGGCACACAGATAACCAGACCCTATCTCTCCCCAGGCAGCCCGCCTTCAGCTTTTCTTCTGAAGCCACCCAACCCTCTCCCATCCTTTCACACCCCCTCGTTTTCCTTTCATGGAAACCATAGGTTGCATTATTGTCATCTACTTAACCCCTTTCCTCGTTTGCCCTGTGACCTCTTTATTAGGATCTGGCTACCAGAGAGCCCCTTGCAGACCATCCTTAAGGGATCATCAATTTCTTTACCCTTTCCTCCCCCTTCTTTTCTTGATGCTCCTCTGAGGTTCAAATGCATCACTTTTAACTTATAAGAAATATTTCAAAAACACGCATGTGCACGTACAAATAAAGAAAACATACAGCCAGGTATAAGAGTCTTACATATTCTTCCATATTTGCTTCAGAATTTTAAAGAAAGAAATAGAACATTGCAGAAATAGCTACCCTCCTCATCTCTTCTTCCCCAACCCTCCCCTCTCGGAGACAACCAGAACTCTGAGCTTCCTCTGTGTCATTTCCTCTCCTGTGTTTGGACTTCTATTCATATGTATGAACCTATTAACAATATAAACTAATGTTATTTGTGTTTTCAAGATTTACACATTTGGTATCCTACTGTACATATCAATTGCAAACTGCTTTTTTTCCCCACTCAACATTATGTTCTTCAGATTCCTCCGTTTTTTCATAAAAGCTACCCCTTTTACTTTACATATTGTGTGAATAATCACAGTTTATTCTTCTACTGAGAAATATTTAGGTTGTTTCTACTTTTCTCTATTATATAAATTGCAGCAATGAACATTGAATGTATCTCCCTGGGCATAGCTGTGAGCATAGTT
Organism: Physeter macrocephalus; assembly: GCF_002837175.3. Taxonomy (NCBI): domain Eukaryota; kingdom Metazoa; phylum Chordata; class Mammalia; order Artiodactyla; family Physeteridae; genus Physeter; species Physeter macrocephalus. The sequence goes on along the minus strand of NC_041227.1, from coordinate 16,806,304 downwards.
CCAGGTGAGACACCTAGGGGTAGAATTGCTCTATTACCTGGCGTATATACCTTCAAGTGAACTAAGTGTTGCTAGACTGTTCTCTAAAGGGATGATACCAGTTTATACTCCCATCAGTAATGTAAACATCACACTTGCTACATCCTCAACAATTATTGATATCACAAAACCTTTAAAATTTACAAATCTGATCAGTATTCAATTATACCCTTATTCTTTTCAAAATTGTTTTGCCTTCCTCTGTTTACTAACAAGGTTGACTTTCTATATTTATCGACTGTTTGGGTTTTTGCTTCTGTGACTTGATTATTCATATTCTTTGTCTAGTTTTATGTTCTTCATTTGTCTTCTTCTTACTGATTCTGGATTCTAGTTATCAGTTATATGGGTTGCTTAGTTTACTGGTAAGAGAAGAGCTCTGGACGTGGAGTTAGAAGATCTGGGGTCCAGCCCGTTTGTCACTTACTTGTTGTGTGACCTTGAACAAACATTTTCCTCTCTGAATCTCTGTGTTCTCATCTCCATGTAAACATGGAGATTATGGTCTGTGTTTCCCACAGTGATTGTTAGGATTAAAAGATAAAATGTTCTCGCAAAATATTTTTTTGTAAGTTTCTGCAGAACCATTGAGAATGAGGTCTCTCTTGGGTCTATGATTTTTTTTTTGTTGCCTAAATAAGTCATTGCCCTTTTCCATCACATGGGCCTGTGGAAAAAATCCAGTGGAAACAATATTAAGTATTCTGAGTGTTTTGATTTTCTGAAATGCCTCCTTCAAAAGCTCTTGAAGGCCAGTAATTTAGGCCAGATTTACCAGAATGACTTAAATAATGAAGGTAGTTTTCCAGGTCATTCTGGTCCCTGGATTATTTTCCCCTCAGAAATATCTAAATAATTTAATTCAAGAGCAATTTTGAATTAAAATTATCTATATTGTTGATGCAGGCCCCTCTCTTCTTTTTTTCTAACATAGATGAGGTGTTTCTAAAAGAGAAGTCAGACCTTTGGATGTGGGTCTGTATGAAGCGCTATAAATGCTGTGGGTAAACTTACCTTTTTAAATAGTTTAGTCTCATAGTCAAACTATTTAAATATTGTGAAAGAGAGTAAAAAACCCATTAAAATTTAACTATCGTTGAGAGAATGCTGTATTTTGACATACCATATAATTGTAACACACCAAATATTTTTTAGAGTAACAATTATATTGTTCACTCAGGCGTAAGATCACCTGAGTTCGCATGATATTTCTCAAGAGATTGTTGCCATGGCATTTGGACAGTGATTAGGGCCATTTCAAAGCTGGACATTGTCCAGCATTATCAGCAACATCTCAATTGGAAGGAAATTACCAAAAATGAAGTCTGGTCCTGTGTTCTCATAAAAAGGATTTCACCTTTGGCCCTCATTAGCTATGTAAATGTCTCCCAGTAGTCCCTTAAAAAAAATAAAAATAGCAAATAAACAACATGTTTCTCTTCTGTTACAAATTGAGTCATAACTGTAAATTGTCCTTAGGATAGATGGAGAAAGCTATCATTTCGTCCTTGTTTGAGGAGATGGTCAGGTTTACAGCATAAAGGAATCGGTGTCCTACCCTCTCCCCTTGTCAACACGATGTCTCAAATGCTAACTCACGAAGAAGTGAGCTCTGGAGGAGACTTAATTTTGGCTGGTGAGTTTGCACATGGCCCTGTTCTTTCCTTAGATGAACTTAAAGGACATGGAAGACCCATAGCTCCTTCCTCTTTGTATCATCCAGAAAATATCAGAGTGAGTTTTCTTTTTTTAATCTCTATTTGTGTCTGTGCCATCAGCCAGGAAGGAGACAAGCATTCTTAGAACTACTACGATGTGCCCCTTGTTGGCATTGGGCCAGTAGTTTACAATGATCTCTATTAATCTTCACAGTTTTTCTGTGCAGTAGATGTGGTTGTGCCCATTTTACTGATGAGGAAACTGAGGTTTAGATATGTTACATAACTTGACCAAAGCCGCTTGGCTAGTAACCAGAGTGAAGATATACAATTCTAGGGTCTGTGTTTTGCCTATTTATTTATTTATTTAGGCTGCACTGGGTCTTGGTTGCAGCACTCAGGATCTTCGTTGAGGCACTCAGACTCTTAGTTGCAGCATGCCTGTGGGATCTAGTTCCCTGATCAGGGATTGAACACGGGCCCCCTGAATTGGGAGCGTGGAGTCTTACCCACTGGACCATCAGGGAAGTCCCCGAGTTTTGCCTCTTACGTGAAGCAAGGGGAGTATATTTTGTGAACCAAAAATACAGATGCTAGATTTTCATTTGGCAAAGAGGGCATTTGTACTCTTTTTGATATTTGTAATTGGGGCTTTTTCAGCAATCCAGGAAGTAGATGAGGTTTGTTTCAGCTCTGGCTTCCTTTCCCAATCTTTATCTTTCTTAGCTGCTGAGGATCTAAGAGAGGTCCCACCTGTCAGCACAGGGCAAATTTGTTTGAAAAGGTACATGTTAGTGGGAACACCTGAGTAGCAATGAGGCAATGTTATGATCTGCTTCATCTGGAGGACGTGATTGTTATCAACTCAAATTTGATGTATATGATTGATTATTTCACTTATTCATTCAATAAACATTTGCTAAATATCTACCATCAATCATATAATCTTGGAAGTGCTGGAAAGAGAGTGATGAACAAGACAGAAATCTTTACATTTATTTATTTATTTTTATATAAATGTGTTTATTATTTATTTATTTATTTATGGCTGTGTTGGGTCTTCATTGCTGCACGCGGGCTCTCTCTAGTTGCAGCGAGCAGGGGCTACTCTTCGTTGCGGTATGTGGGCTTCTCATTGTGGTGGCTTCTCTTGTTGCGGAGCACGGGCTCTAGGCGCACAGACTTCAGTAGTTGTGGCACGTGGGCTCAGTAGTTGTAGCTCCTGGGCTCTAGAGCACAGGCTCAGTAGTTGTGGCACAGAGGCTTAGTTGCTCTGTGGCATGTGGGGTCTTCCTGGACCAGGGCTCGAACCTGTGTCCCTGCATTGGCAGGCGGATTCTTAACCACTGCACCACCAGGGAACTCCTCTTTACATTTATTGAGTATAAGACAGATGCTTACAAAACCCATCCTCAAAGATTTTACAATCACGTTGAAAAATCAAACACATTATCAGTTAACTTGACTCAGGTGATAAAACTATGTGCTAGAGGCACAGGCAAATAGCCAAGGAAGCACAAAATAGAACCTTGAACGGTGGTGGTTAATTTTCATAGCAGACATTCAAGAAGTTTGTTGGCGCTAGGATATTTTAAGAATAAGTTTTTTAAAATTTTATTTATTTTATTTTTTTTGCTGCGCTGGGTCTTCATTGTTGCACGCGGGCTTTATCTAGCTGTGGTGAGCAGGGGCTACTCTTCGTTGTGGTGCGCAGGCTTCTCATTGTGGTGGCTTCTCTTATTGTGGAGTATGGGCTCTAGGCGCATGGGCTTCAGTAGTTGCAGCACGTGGGCTCAGTAGTTGTGGCGCACGGGCTTAGTTGCTCCACGGCATGAGGGATCTACCTGGAACAGGACTCGAACCCGTGTCCCCTGCATTGGCAGGCAGATTCCTAACCACTGCACCACCAGGGAAGTCCGGGGCTAGGATATTTTAAATTTGTGTTAAATCATGGAAATGGAGAGATGAAAGGTTCTGGACTCCTCTACAAAATACTGGAGACCCCTGAAAGTAGAAGTGTGATCCTAATATATCCCAGGCTTCCAAATGGACCAGTCTCTCATGGTGTTTCCTTCCCAGGAGCAATCCAGGAACCAAATATTAATCATGAGTGTTTCAAGTCTATACTTGGTCTCTTAAGGAAACACCAATAATGGAGGACATCTTTATTGCAGAGAAAACATCATAAAAATTCTTCTCTCCAGATCACTGCTGTTATTGTCACCTTCCACCGAGATGGCAGCTGCTCCTGTTAAACTTTCTTTCTTATCCTTATATCTAACTCCGAACTCTGAAACCCTCTCTAATACCCAGCTCACGTGGCTTCTCTGTTTCTCTTTCTGACCTTCCAGTGATACTGTCCTAGTTCTTTTTTATGTTTGTTGTTTTAGCCTCTCTGACTTCTATTAATATTTTCATTTGCTGGCCTATTATCCAGAGTCTCCTCAACAAAGGTGATCTTAGGGATCTTCTCTGACAGCAAGAATCATTTTTCCTTAGAATCCAGAGGGAGAATGGACAACTGTGAACAGTTATGTATTAACAATAATTTTTGCCCTTATTATGAATACATGAGCACTGTGCGAATTGCTTTGTCAAGGGTCACCTTTCTTCAGAATCCTAGGTGCTTGGGAGTTTATGCAGAGCTGTCTTTTGGGAGTTCTGGTTCTGATGGAAGAGGCCTTAAATCCTGTCGTTTTGCAACAGGTGTCCCAGCTCACAGGCCCAGCTTGTTCAGACTACCTGGGGGGTATACATGGTTTCCTAAACAGCCTTTCATCCACTCTAGACTTCACTGAGGGCTCAAGTAAAGTCACTTTCTATTTTAGTGTGGGGGACTCGAGCTGCCATAACAAGTAAATACAAATATTTTAGTGGCATAGCACAGGAGAAGTTCCTGTCTCACCTCCCAGCCTAGCGTCACGTTCTTGGTTGGCACAAATCTTTCTTCCCTGCGGTAATTCAGGGTCCAGGCTGTTGGAGGTTCTGCCATCATCAATAATTGTCTTCCAAGGTGACCCTCTGAGTTATTTCTATTCCCATCAGCCTGAAGGGAAAAGCACAGGGAAAAGCACAGGTGGGCCTCTTTGTATGGCCAGGAGGTAGCAGTCCTGCCCCATTCAGTCACATGGTGGCTTTGGCGGGGGTCCTCAGAAGCAGGCCCTCAGCGAGGACTCATGTGCAGGTGATTTCTTTAGGAGGTATTCCCAGGAGAAACCAATAAAGAAGCAGGCAGGACTGGAAAGGGAAAAAGGGTGAGCATGGATGTAATTTCAGACAAAGTTCCCGAAGTTGGCGTAATCCTTTGGGGAGCTCTGGATTGTGAATTATACCTGAGAGTAGGTCTCACCTCAAGGCAAGGTGTCCAGGCTTTCATATACCAGCTAAGGGCTCTTCCAGGAACATGGGAACTCCCAGGCATTTCTGGCTCTCTGCCAGTATAGGGCTCCATTAGCCAAGGACTAGCCTCTAAAGAAAGTTGCAGGGACAAATCCTTGGAATCAGAGCACTACAAAGCAGGAGGATAGACATGCAGGAAAAGGGAATGGAATCCAAGAGGATGGGGTGAAGCATGGGTACTGTCTGTGACGTGTAGCTACACTTAATTGGAAGGGAAGCTGAGAAATGCAATCTAGTTGTATCCTCAGGAAGAAGAGAAAAACATGGGTCTTGGTGAATTACGGCAGTGTCTTCCTCACATTTGTTTTTACATGATACTCAACCAAAGTCCCTTTTGTCTCTAAATACAGTAAACACAGCATAAGTGACTGTTTCATATTCTATGACTGTGTATGGGGGTAGGGAGGATGGATGCCCCCATGTGTTCCGGGTAAAATAGAAATTGTACAACTCAGCTCCTGTTTACAGTGACGGAAACTTCCAAAAGGAATACTACGACTATTTAATGCCTTTCTTTTGGTCTGCCATGGAAATCCCCCTACCTGCTAACATGGTGAGGGAGGACTTTCTGGGCCTGGGAATGTGGGACCTGGGGAAGGCTCTGGATCCCACAGCCAAGGGCGTAAAGCCAGAGCCCCTGGTTCTGGTTCCTGCCGACCTCCTTGGCTTCATCTCCCATCAGCGTCCCCGGAGCACACCTGACCACTCCTGTTTCAAGGACCTCCTCCCTTCTACTTGGAAAGCTGATTCCTTTCCTTTTTTTTTTTTTTTTTTTTTTGTGGTATGCGGGCCTCCCTCTGCTGTGGCCTCGCCCGTTGCGGAGCACAGGCTCCGGACGCGCAGGCTCAGCGGCCATGGCTCACGGGCCCAGCCGCTCCGCGGCATGTGGGATCCTCCCAGACCGGGGCGCGAACCCAGTTCCCCTGCATCGGCAGGCGGACGCGCAACCGCTGCGCCACCAGGGAAGCCCCTCCTTTCCTTTTTGACCTGGTGATCTCTTCATTCTTCAAAGCCCCTAAATACACTTTCCCAGCCTGCACGGATAACTACTCTTTATGAGCATCTTGTAAATAGGAATAGTAATAATAGCAGCTATTTAAAGAACATGTACTCTGTACTTTATATATATTGTCTTACTCAGTGTCCACACTCACCTGGAAAAGGAAGGGTTCTTATCCCTATTTCACAGGCTGAAGGAGGGCGGGGTGGGGGGTGCGGAGGGGAAGGCTGGATAGTTAAATTGGATGGCAGTACTCTGCTCCAGAGTTCTAGGTGGAATAATCCAGAATATGATCACATTTATCTCTTTAAGGTACCATCAAAATGAGAACACATAGATATATGTGTATAGGTGTTTGCTTATTGCTTATATATACAAACATACATATAACATATACACGCATGCATATCTCCCCCCCGCCCATCTCTCTATCCCCAAAGGGGTTCAGTTTGAGAAGCACTTTCCTGGCACACTGCCTTTCTCACTCTTCTACCAAGCTCGTCATCTTTCCGTATTTCTGATTTTCCTTGTCTTTGTCTCTCTGTCTCTCTGCTTCTTCTCTCCCTCCTCCTCTTTCCTCGTCTTCTGTCCTTTGGTCTGCCTTGCCTATTCAAACTCTCCGCAAGCCGGGCTATGTCACTGGCCCTCGTTTCTGCAGAGAGACAGCTTGTTTAAATCTCCAGCCAGACTCTGTGTCCCCTTCCATGGACCAAGGTGATGGATGGAGGCAGTTACCGCCAGCTCGCTTCCATTAGGACCCCGCCAGCCCCAGGTACCGGCAGCCTCTGTGGGGCTGGTTAATTACGGCACAGGACAGCCATGGGGAGAGGCCCATGTGGCAGGTTGGGCTGCAGAACCTCTGAGGCTGAGCATGTTGCCGCTGATCCCTCCTCTGGGGCCTTGTACCTCCAGAGCCATGTTCTGCCCTGTCCGGGGACTCCATGCCCATGTTGGGGCACCCACGAGCTTTGAGCCCCTTTTTTAGGGCTGGGAGTTTGAGCTCTGGAGCCAGGTGGCCTGGATTCAGCTCCTGGGCCTGTCATTTGCTACCTGGGTGACCTTGGGCAAGGATTTACTCTGTGCTTCAGTTTCCTTATCTGTAAAATGGGAACAAAAATGAGACTGACCTCATAGAATTGTGAGGATCAAAGAGCGTCATTTAGGAAAAGCACTTAGCAGAATCCCTGGCACACAGTTGAGCTCAGGCAATGTAAACTCTTATCATGGTGTCAGTAGATCACTTTGTTCAGCTCTCACAGTAAACCTGGGAGGTAGAAATTTTGTTCATTTACGATAAAAGAACCAGAGGCTCAGTCATGTGAAATGCCTCAGGTAGAGGGTGGGGGGAGCAGGGGGGAGCCAGGGTGGGAGTTGGAGGATTTAAATTCTAAACTCAATGCTCCTGCGCTGTCCTCTGCTGGGAACCTGCTGGCCGCCCCATCCTTTTCCTCCTGATGCTAGAATTGTCTCACTCTGAGCTTTTGTTCCTGTCTGCTCAGTACCGGGTCTGAAATCCCACAGCCCTTGGGAGTTGATCAGGCATGTCCGAGTTCACAGTCCCAGTGAGGATGGTGTCATGGGGGAGGCTGGCCTGGCACCCGGACCCCTTCACATCTCATCCCAGGTCTGCCCCTAACATGTTACGTAACCTAGAGAAACTCTCCCTTTTTGGACCTCAGTTTCCCTAAGTGGAAAATTGCTTCAGCCGTTCCCCTTCAAGATATCTGTTGATCCTGCAGAAATCCTGAAGCTCTTGTGCAGAGATCTAAGTATTGGGAGTGTTTTGCAACCATGCTTGTAATAGTGAAAAATTGGCAATGATCTAATTATCTGTCAAACTATTGTAGCGTATAGAGATAATGAAGGGGAACTTTATGTGCTGACATGGAAATATGAGAAAACAAGGAGAGATACATTGTTGAATATCAAAGCGAGTGACAGAATTGTATATATAGCACCATCTATTTGCCGAAACAAAATTATCCCTAAACCTACGTAGGTATTGGCACATATAGGCAAATGTGTCAAATGCGTAAAAATGATCTAGAAGGCCACATACCAGAGTCTGATGAAGAGTTACTTGTGGGGAGAAGGAAGGGGTGGGAGTGGTGGATGATGGGGGGACTTTCACTTTTTATTTTGTATATTTTGGCATAGCTTTAATTTTTATGATATTGCATTAATATATTACTTGTTCAGTTTTTTTCTTTCTTTTTTTGTGTGGGTAACAAAATGAAAGGCTGTGATCTAAAGATTCTCTTAGCTTTGACCACTTCCTAGATGGTAGTGGTTCCTGGGGTCCATGGTGGGAACTGAGTACACACACATCTTAGGTTCTTCCTCCTCACCCAGGTCAGGGAGGGTCTCGGGGCAGCAGGGAAGATTCCAGGCCTTTGCCACTCCTGACTCTCTCATCTCAGGGACCCAGGCTGGCCTTGACTGACTGCATGAGGGCTTGGGGGAGGAGTCCAAGGGACTTGGAAGGACAAGGGGACTCTCTCAAGCTTTTCCACACCCTGACCCTTTAAGTCTGGTGGATCAGAACTGGTTCTGGCCACTTGAGCCCTCGTGGCCATGTAGACCACAATATCAGGTATCAGACCAAATTTATTTATCTTCCCTGGTCTCCAGCAGGTCCTTTCCTTCTGCTTACATTTCACAGAAGGCAGCAAGAGCCTGAGCTCCAGGAGGAAGAAAGTATCTAAAGACTCAGAGGAGGGCTCATTCGTCAGCCAGCATGGCCAGTTATCTCAGTTCATAAGGAAAACCTGCAGGATTCCAGAAAAATCCATTGATTTCTGCTCTGTGTCACTTTAGTCTCTTCTTGACCTAAGAACTGATTTTGTCGAAGTTGGTTTCAATGTCATAGTGATTAAAAGGGCCTCCGGGGGAAATGGTTCATTGCCTTGGTCTTCCAGGAAGTGTCCTGAATAAGCAGTGAAATGATTTTCTACCAACACCCCGAATTAATAGACAGGGAAAACTCTGGCCCTATATTTTATTTCACCCATTTCTCAGGGTGTGTTTACATTTGTCCTGAGAATAATTTTCTTCCCTGTAGGATGCACTGCTGTGTAAAGGTCCTTTAAAGGGGAAACAGGTGAGTGCGTTGGGAAAGCCACGGCCAAGCGCAATGTCGTGCTTGAAATTGTTTCACAATGTTCTCAGCCTCTCTCTCTGAGTCTGGTGTCTTCTGTTTCCCTCTTTCTTTCCCACCACCTTCCCTCTCTTCTGTAACTCTCCTACTTTTTTTCCCTTGCATTTGTCTCTCCCCCTTGTTTCTGGGTCTCTTCTTTTCCAGCCACACTCAGCCTGTCTGTTGTGTCTTGTTTCTTCTCTCAGCCTCCTCACTTTTTTTCTCTCTGCATGATTTCCTTCCCCTTTCACGCTTTTTCTTTTCCTTCCCTCTACCTTAATTTGCCATAGTTTGAAAGTTAAATATATTTACGTCCTTGTTATGTGTTTAGTATTTTGTGTTTTCTGTTCTGAATTTAAAGGCAGAGGAAATGGATAGTTCATATTTCATTCTCTCAGAGCAACAAAGAAAGTTACCACCCCAATAATAACAGCCCTAAACCAAGATGCTTTCTTAATGGGATTCCTGACTTTTTTTTTTCCCCAAGGGCGTGAGGGAATGAGGAACCCTTGCTAAACCTCTGGGAATGTTAAAGTTTTAATTCTGACTCATTTTAGATTTTGATTAATTAATTAATTTTATTTGTTTTTGGCTGCGTTGGGTCTTCGTTGCTGCACGCAGGCTTTCTCTAGTTGCGGTGAGTGGGGGCTGCTCTTTGTTGCGGTGCGTGGGCTTCTCATTGCAGTGGCTTCTCCTGTGGCAGAGCAAGAGCCCCAGGTGCACGGGCTTCAGCAGTTGTGGCTCATGGGTTCTAGAGCGCAGGCTCAGTAGTTGTGGTGCACGGGCTTAGTTGCTCCGCAGCATGTGGGATCTTCCCGGACCAGGGCTCGAACCCGTGTCCCCCGCATTGGCAAGCGGATTCTCAACCACTGCGCCACCAGGGAAGCCCCATAGATTTTGATTAATTTGATGATGGTATATTAACTGCATTGCAGACGTGTAGTTAAGAGGAAATACATTAGCAGATCTGGCTCTTCCATCTTAAGCAAACCAATAACTGGTTCTCTTTTCCTTTCAGAATGTTCTAGGCAGCACCAAAAAGACAGGAATGGGCCTGGAGTTGGGAAATCTGGGCTTAAATCCTTGATCTGTTTTTTAGTAGTTGTGTGACTCTGGGCAAGTCAGCCTCCCTGAGTCTCAGTTTCCTCACGTGTAGAAGGAAACCAGCAAAGAGCTACATTGCAGGCTTGTGAGGCTCAAGTTAGAATACGTATGACTCATCCTAGGGGCTTAAGTATGAATCAGTTGTCTTTCTTTCTAGACCTTCTGTGCCTCTCCCATTCCATCTGGTACATGTGGAACTAAATGGGGCTCTAGGGACTGTGGGATCCTGGGCAGGGATCAAGACAAATAAAAGAGACCATTCAGAAAAACTCAGTTTAAATGTCACCTCCTTCAGAAAGCCCTTCTTGACTTTCTACTTCCCAAGCTAGGTTGGGTGGGCTTTCTTTGCCCCCAAAGCCCTCTGTCCTTAGCCTGACTCCCTTTTCTGTTCCTGCCACAAGACTGTGCCTTCCCCTTGGCGTGGGTGATGTCTTGTTCATTCCTGTATCCCTGGGGCAAAGCAGAGTTCACAGGAAATATGGAGTAAGCCCTTATTAAGCCTGGCTCTGCGTTGAACACTTTACGTCTTTACATGCCCTGTCTCATTTTAACCTCATATCTGTATGCGGTGACCGTTATTATTATTCTCGTTTTACAGACAAGGAAACTGAGTCTCATAGGGATTAAGTAATTTACCCAATATCACACATGTGCCAATTTGCAGAGACAGTTTTTGAACCCAGGCAATGGACCCCCAGATCTCATGTGTGTCACCACCATCTCATAGAGCAGAGAAAATGGAAGAATGAATACATAAAAGAATAAACTCATGAGTCGCCTGGCCTTGTTGGGCCACTCAGGGCTTAGTGATATAATTAGCTCCAGTTGGAACTTGGTCATCGGGAAGTTATAGCATCCTGAGAAACCACATCCTTGAGACTTCCCTTCTCTCTAATAAGAGATTTGAATAGCCTGATATCTCTTACCTGTCTTGATAAATACAAGGAAATAAATAATGCAATAGTTTCTTTCCCTTGCAGTTGAGACTGAGCAGTCATAATTCTGTCCCACAGGCAGTAAATTCGAGGAGGAGAGTGAAATGTCTTCTTAAACAGTCCAAAATAAATTTCCCGGGGTAATTACCAACCAGAACAAATTCCATAAATTTGATTTAATTGGCACCAGGCAAATGAAACAGGAAGGAAAATAATCTTCTCCTTAACATCATTGGGGGTGTCTCAGAAGCAGAAGCTGGGAACATCAGGATAAGCAGCAACCATCAGACAAACTTCACTTTCAGAGTAGGGAAAGAAAGGGCCTCCATTTACTGGGCTTCTCATACGTGTCAGACACCATACTGGAAGCTTACATATTGTCTAGAGGTGGGTAATATTAGCTATTGTATCTGTTAGCTATTGCTGTGTAACAAACCACCCCACAGCTCAGTGTCTTAAAAGAACAGTTTATTATCATTTACATGTCTGTAAATGATATGTGGATTTCATATCATTTGAAATCCATCACATGGATTGGCTGGAGCTTGACTTACTCAAGCAGAACTTTGCTGGGGCAGCTTTGCTTCTCACTGCAAGTCTACGGGTTGGCTGGTGTGGCTCTGGTCCACGTATCTCTCTCCTAATCCTATTGTCCGTCAGCTAGCCAGAATATGTTCATCTCATGTGGATGGAACTTCCATTCATATACCATTGACCAAAAAAGTCACATGACCAATATAAAAGCAAAGGGCAGGGGAGTATGCTGTATCCATGATGGGGCCATGGCCAGGTGTGGATGTAGGAAAGGGTGTTGAATTGAGGACAGTGACTCAATAATACAAGTATTATTACCTCAGTGTGTAGATGGGGAATATGAATTCAGAGAGGTTCAACAAATTGCACCAATCACACAGCAAGTAAGGAATGGAGATTAGGGCTTCCCTGGTGGCGCAGTGGTTGAGAGTCCGCCTGCCGATGCAGGGGATACGGGTTTGCGCCCTGGTCCGGGAAGGTCCCACATGCCGTGGAGCGGCTGGGTCCGTGAGCCATGGCTGCTGAGCCTGTGCGTCCGGAGCCTGTGCTCCGCAACGGGAGAGGCCACAACAGTGAGAGGCCCGCGAACCGCAAAAAAAAAAAAAAAAAAAAAAAGAATGGAGATTAGATTCAGATCCAGGATTATTGGGCACCAAGGGCCATGCTTTCCCTCTTGATTTGATTCTTAGAGAGAATTCTATGAATTCTAACTTCAGGAGGCTGTTGAAATCTTCCCTGACATCAATCTATGTGCTCCTGTGTCCAAGAATTCATGTCTCAGATGAGTGAGAAGTTGACAAAATTTAAGATTCATTTGCCTATTTAGATCTCCCACTTTCCCCCCTTCCCTCAAACTGTGGCCTTCCCTGGATTCACAGCATGCAAAACCAAGGTCAACTACCATATATGCTATCCTTGCTCTCTCTACTGACCTTTCACTGACAGATCCCATCAAGTTAGGCTCCCCCTGGATCATATCCTATACCAGATAGTGATGCCTCCCTGGGGCCCCTTCTGGGCTTGCTGTGGGTCCTGCAGCTGTCCAGAGTACTGAAAGAACCCACCAGGAGTCTGGCTTAGTGAATCCAGCTGGAGTCAATTAAGGACTCATACTGGACTAAGCCTCATTTGGTTCAGGAAGCTTCTGTTCTGGCTTTCTGCCTCAAGTGTACTTGGGAACATGAAATCCAGGGGGAACGGCTAATAACTGTAAGTGAACTCTTAAGGCTTAGAGCATTTTGCTATTTGCCATGTTGAAAGCAAGGGATTGGCGTGGCAATTTACAAAACCTCACAAGGGAATTCAGTAAGAGTTTTGTGTGGTGCCTTGCAGTTTGCAAGCCCCTTTCACACACACCATCTGCTCCATGGTATTGAGGCAGGTTTATTGTGCTCATTGTACAGATGGTGAAACTGAGACTTGGAAGACATTTCCTATTCTGTGGTCATAGAATAGCACTAAAGGAAGATATAGGGCTCTGAACTTCTGAATTATTCATCTTTCTACTTCCATTTGTCGTCTCAACAAATATATTTTGATGAACTGATTTAAAGTTCTTTGGGGGCACAGAGAGGAAAAAGCATGGTAATACATCTAAGAAGATTGCAGTCATGCATGTGAGTGTTTGGTGAGAGCAAGGTGGGTGAGTCCACAAATAGGGATACTGGAAGACAAAATGTATCCACTCCTATCTTCATTTATTCATTGATCCAGTAAATACATATCAAGTGCTTATTACTATGTGCTTGGTACTCTGATCGGCGCTAATGATATGAGTAAATAAGGCAGATTTCATCCCTGCCCAGTCTAGAAAGGAAGATAGTTATTAGAGAAGCAAACAAGCAATGAAGCTCGTAATTACAAATTTTGATGAATGCTTTAAAATCAGCAAATAAATAAAATATTGAGATGGAATAAGGGGGGTGAAGGGAGGATTCTACTTGGGTAAGGTGATTAGAAAAGACTTCTCTGGAGATGTGACATTTAAGCTAACACCCCAGGGCTGTAAATCTGGGCAATGGGATGGGTAGGGTGTTGCAAGCAGAGAAAGTAGCATGTGCAAAGGGCCTGTGGCCAGAAAGAGCTTGGCCTGTTGGAGGAACTACAGAGGCACTCATGTGACTGAAAAAAGTGAGTGAGTGGGGGAGTGATTAAAGGTAAGATCATAAAGGTAGCCCATGCTGGCCACTATAAGGAGTTTATATTATTATTTACTTGACAGAGAGTCTGGCACAAAGTAGGTGGTAATAACTAGAAGTCCTAGATTGGCTACCCTAGAAGCAGACCTTGAGATAAGAAAGTGAGTGCTAGCAGTTTCTTTGGGTGGGGATCTCGGGGAGCACAAGTATATAAGTGAGGGAAAAGAGAGGGGAAAAAAGGAGCCAGTAAATGTAAGACATGTTGCACGTTACTGCTGTGGGCAACTGGGGCTCAAACCTTCAGGAAACCTCTGGAAGGGAGTGTCCAGCATTCCTCCATTATACTACTAACCGAGGGATAAGGAGCAGAGGTGTTTTTCTACCACTGCCATCAGTCACTGGTTGAAGGCTGCTGCTGAGAATGGGAGGCATGAACGCTCCCTTGCGGCCTGCTCACAGGGCCAAGCAGGCGGTGTCTCACATGTGTTTTCAGTTGGAAGTCTCCCAGTTTGTGCACATGGGAACAGGCAGTGCCCAGGCACTATTGGTGGGGCATTTAGGGTATCTGCTACGGTGGGCATCCGATATCCCAACTACAGGCCACGCATGCCTGCTGGGGATGAGGGGAGCCAAGGACAAAGGAAGGAGGGGATGCCAAAGATATTGGCAGAAAAAAAGAAGAACGCCATCCTTTGGGCGCCCCCCTCCCCAGGGATGGCGCTGGGAACAGCTGGCCCTGGGACTGGCTTGAAGCTGGAGGAGCACACCATATCCCTGAGGGTCACAGTCCCACCTGTATGAGCGTGGACCTTGCTTCGCAGCTCTGCTGGGAACATTCACCAGATGCCTCTTCCCTGCAAGGCTGAGGAGAGAGCCCCCAGCCCCGTCTCCTTTTAGCAATGAGGCCTCACTTCTCAGGCTCAGCCTCTAATATACTGTCGGGCCGAAGACATCTTGTTCCCCGAGTTTCCCATCTCTGGCACTTGACCTTCATCCTCCACACCCCCTCCCCAGGCATAACCTTCACCTCTTAGCTCTGAAGAGCTCACATTCTAAGGGGGTAAGTGGGATTTAGGGACCAGACCAGGGAGGTTGGAAATGGCTTCAGAAGCACATTCAAAATAAGAATTTGTGTTCTCCACGCAGAGTCCTAGGTGATTAACGAGGAAAATTATGTATACCTCCCTCGGCTATGTAGGTGATAAAAACCAACATTACTGAACTTGTTTTTGTAGCTTGGGAAAGGCTAGCTGATAAATGATCTTATTTGCTCCCCACAGCAACCCAGGGAGGTAAATAATACTGTTAGTCCCACTTAACAGATGAGGGAGCTGAGGTTCCGGAAGCGTTAAGTGCTTTGCTTCAAATCCCACAGACAATGAACAGCAGAGACTCTGTGAGTGCTTTTCTTCCAGTGACAGAGTGAGCTCTTTACCTTGGGGATATCTCGACATTTTTCCAATGAAATGATAACAGATTCACTATGATGCCAAAAGCTCAGCTTCTCTGGACACCAGTGCCGAATCGAATCTTGAAGACAGAGTTTGGGGTGAAGTAGAAAAGGATAGCTTTATTACTTTGCCAGGCAAAGGGAGACGCAGTGGGCTCCTGCCTCGAAAACCTGTGTGTCCCAACTTGGAGAGGATAGTGAGAAGTTTTATAGTAATGGTTCAAAGAGGGAGTGATCAGCTCCCATCAGCTTCTGATGGGTTGGTGGTGAGGTAAGGAGTCAGCATCATCAATCTTAGGTTCCACCTAGTTTGGGGTCTACATGCTTGTGGGCAGCATACCATCCTTATGTTAACTTCTCCCACCTGGAGAGGTTTCAGTCTCTGCAAAACAGCTCAAAGATACTGTTGCGTGTACCCCTTGATGGGGAACCAGGACCTTGCCCCAAGGCTGCACTATTGTTTTTCTTGACTATTTGTTTCTCCCTGGTCTCACATCCCCTCCCTTCCCTAATTTAACAACTGCTTGAATCTGCCCGTTGAAACTCAGGGAAGGTCACAGAGGCTGAATGAAGGCTATTTCCTGTAATCAAAGAAATGGGGGACACAGAAAGGCTTTGTGCCCAGGAGCCCCACAGGGCCCTGCTCAGTATCAACTATAGGACTGTTTATAATATGGATATTGGAAATGACCTATGTCTACAACAATAGGATATCGAATGCCATGCAGCCAATAAATCTGAGGATTGAGGTCTATGAACATAGGTGGGTAAAAGTAAAGAAATCAGCTTACACAATTGTACTATAGGTTGGGGTCTGCAAACGTTTTCTGTAAAGGGCCAGGTAGTAAATATTTTGGACTTTGTGGGCCATATGAACTCTGTTACAGCTAGTCAATTCTGCCATTGTTGTGTGAAAACAAGACATAGCCAATTTGTAAATGAATGGATGTGGCCGTGTGCCAATAAAACTTTATTTGCAAAATCAGTCAGAGGGTTCGATTCTGCCTCCAGGTGGTAGTTTGTACTGATCCCTCTTGTAGTGAAGACATTTCAGAGAGCGTATTACTCTTTCTGTCACTAGAGGGCGCCCCTCCATTAGTGAGGAGGCACGGAGGCTGGGCTGCTTTATCATGGATGGGGACTTAAAGGAATGAATTACGGCTGGAATTACTGTAAAAGGACAGAAAACACACACACACACACACACACACACACACACAATATCTACTGTGTTCCAGGTACAGGTCAAGGGTGTGCTGGTAAATGTTTAAAAATAGACTCTCAAAAAAAAAAAAAGAAAAGAAAAAGAAAGAAAAAGAAAAGAAAAAAGCAAAAACCAAACCACCCCTGATTTGTAGTACTTGTTGATTTTTATAGTGAACTCCTCCCATCAAAGCTGCTCTCAAGCTACTAACTTGCCATGGATCTGTCTGCAAAGTTCCTATCATTAAATTACGGAGTCTCGTAAAGTGATACAAGTCAGCATCGGCACACTGCTGACTCATTTTATTTTAATTGTCTTTTAATTGCTTTCACATTCACTTGACGAGGTAGGTGATAAATAATAATAATAACAACGACAACTAACATTTGTTGAGCAATTACAATATGCAGATATTCTGCTGAGTGTTTTACATGTATTATCTCATTTTGCAGTCCTCACAACTCTTTGCAGATGAGCAAATTGAGGCTTAGAGAAACTCAGTAATTGGCTCAAGGCACTATCACCAGGATTCAGACTCTTGAAGTTTGATTCCCAAAGTCAATCACTCAGATGCAGCAGATACTGCATCTGCTGTGGTTGGGCAAGGTGCAGGTGTTTAAATCTCTGTTTTACAGCTAAGGAAACAGGTTTTAAAAAAGTGACTCGCCTTTCAGACAGCTCGTCGCTGGTCACCTTAGGTCTAGAACCCAGTTCTTTCTGACTTGAGTGTCCATGTTTTTTCCAAGTGCTAAGGAACTGGAAGAGTTAGCTGAGTTTAACCAGTTATTCCCAGAGATGAGTTTGAGGAGGGATTTGAAGGAGGAGAAGAGTCCAGGTGGACGGAGGAGAGGGAGATGTATTTTTATTGAGACAGATGCATACCCAACGAGAAGCTGTAGAAAGAAGTGGAAGCACAAACCATCTGAAGGGTTGTGAGCAGGTTTTCTTGGTTGGGTCAGAAAGGATGAGCTGTAAATAATGGGGGGAAATGAGAAAGGCAGAGAGGGGTCTGGTTTTGAAGTTGCTAAATTATAGGGGGCATGTAATGCTTTTCCAAGCCGAGCAAGTGTGGACTGTTGGAGCCAGGGAGGCTGATGGGGGACAGGATTCCATGCTGACCCCTGGGGATGCACCAAGGGATGGGGTCAAATGTCTGGTTTGGAAGGAAGTGACAGTGGAGTTGATAATACTGTCCTTTAACCCAATCTGCTAACACATGGGGTGGGATTCCCAGGCTCCTCAAGATATTACATGTAAAGGAAAGGGCGTTGACACTTCTAGCTTCAGCTCTGTCCTTTACCGGCTGCATGACCTTGGGCAATTCCACTAATTTCTCTGAGCTTCTGTTTCCTCATCTTTAAAATGAAATAATGTACGTTAAAACATCTAACTCAGTGCCTGACACACTGTTGAAACTCTAGCAATCTTTGCTCATTCATTCATTCCCAAACGCTGATGTACTTGGGGGTGGGGGCAGGGCAGCCATGTCTCTATGGTCTTTGTAATAAGCCCACATATCAGGATTGCTAGTCCCCGCCATGGCTGTTCCTGCTCCACTGAACTCTTTTCAGCAAAGGCACAAACTGTGAGCAGAGGCGAAGCCAGGTTTTACCTTTCAAGCTTTGAGCATGGTTTGAAGAGGCATATGAAATAATGTTAGTCCTAGTTTCCCTTAACTGTCTCTCATGATGAGATCACCTAGGATCTCCTTATCTAGAATACAGTTTAGAACCAAGACAGAAACAATACCCCTCCGTCTACCACCAACGCATGTGTACAAACTCATGTTTGTGGCAAAAATAGATGCCAGGGACTCCCCATGGATCAATCAACTTATAGAAGAGAACCTCAGTTCTTCAGAACATACTTAGTCTCATCTTAAATATAATTTCTCATCTTAGTCTCATCTTAAAGACTATATAATAATATAGTCTCATCTTAAATATAATCATGTTTTCTACCCCAAAGGAAATTAGAAGCAATGAATTAGAAGGGATAGTGTGTCTAAATTTCCTATAAGCAAATTCCTTGAAAGAAGGGGGAAGGATACTCCAGTTGCTTGATAGTGGGTGAAGACGGTGACAAAGCAACTTCAGGAGTGCAGTATTTGGAGCCATTTGGTGTAGGAACTTCTCTACTTCCACACGTCATTGGATGTGAGGATATCACCAAATCTGAGCACCGTCACTCATGCTCACAGCAATCTCCTCTGAGTCACCTGAAAACTTTTATTTATTTATTTTTAAGTCTTTATTGAATTTGTTGCAATATTGCTTCTGTTTTACGTTTTTGGTTTTTTGGCTGCGAAGCATGTGGGACTTTAGCTCCCCGACCAGGGATCGAACCCGCACCCCCTGTATTGGAAGGCAAAGTCTTAACCACTGGACCGCCAGGGAAGTCCCAACCTGGAAACTTCTAAATGGTGCTTAAGAAGGCAGGACATTGGTCAACTTATTCTGGAAAGCTTTCTCTCCAACATGATTATGTTTTAGTTTTCCCTGAAAGAATCACATCCTACCATATGGACATTTTATATGCATGGAAAAATTCCTCTCCAGGGAGGGTCAGATGACTGGAGCATTGCTATATAGCGTCTTCAGTTCCTTCTGATTAGCTGTAAAGGGTGACAACCTTCAGTGTAAAGCAGGCCTTTTTTCATCTGCTCTGAAACACTCTCTCCTTATTCCTTGGTTCTCGGATTTAATGAGCAAATTCATTTCCACTTTCTATCCTCTCTTTATAAATCTGTGCACTTTGATTAGGACCCCTTTCAGGCTGCCTCTTCACAGACTGAGGCAGTTTGATTCTTAACATCTGTTCTTTCCCATAGGGCAGACCATCTGGTCATCTACTTTCTGCCACCCCTTTCCAGCTATGATGCCTCAACACTTTGACCGGTGGTCACGTCCTCTCTGAAGACTTCTCCAAGGCGCCATCTTTGCCGAAGTAAGTTAATGACTCATCTCTGCCACATGAGTCCCTTCTCATATTTTTTTCATTGTTCATGATCTTCTTCCTTTAAAAGAAAGTTCTTCAAAGGAAAGTACTGGATCTTAGGCAGGTCTGTACCTCTGAAACAGAGGAGGGTCTGTGGCCACCATGTCCATGTCCCACTCCCTTCAAGAGCACCGGCTGCAGGGTACCTGGCAGCCTCCTTGCTATGTCTTTGGATTCTCCCTGCACTCAAGTTCAGACCAAGCTTCCCTAGGACCACTTCTAGCCCGAGACTAAACACTTCAGGAGTACCAGAGCCATACCATTCTTGCCTGACATGGAGCTCCTCCATGCCTGGGCTGACTCTAACTCAGAAGCGCGTGTGATCTGAGCTTTTCTTTCTTAATCCTGCCTTCCCTGTCCCATGGGTGTCAGACTTGCATCTCTGTCTGAGGGCTCGCCCCACCTGTTCTTTCTCCCTTTACCTTTCATAGGCATTTCCCCCCAAGAATGTCCTGCACCTAATCCCATCTGGGTGTCTACTTCTCAGAGAACCAAAACTCACAAAGTATCTGATGCATAGTGGATACCAAAAAAATGTCAGCTGAGCTGAATTTATTGTGGTTTTATTGGTCACCAGATATGGGCTTTGATGGATCATCTCTTCAGTGCAGCTGTTCTATAGTTAACATGGTTAATCGTACAACACCAGCCAATGCCTCCTTCAACAAGACTGAACTATCTGTGCGACTTGGGATCATCACTGTGGAGAGTTGTTGACCAAGTAGTGAACCCACTGGTACCCTCAGAATCTGCTGAGATGTTTGAGCCTATTTGACTGTGTATGAGTGACCCCAGAGAGCTGTCTGTACTCATTGAGTTGTTGTGTCTGTTTTCAGTAGTTTTATTTTTCTGTCTCTGTCTTTGCTGTCAGTGTTTTTAAAGGCTAGAGATGGGAGGGACTTCAAAGATCATTCCTCAGCAGATCTTCAGAGCATGTAATCACCAGGTACTACTCAGGTGCTGGGCATTCAGGGTTAGATAAGAAACAATCCTTTCCCTCAAGGTGGGAGCAAGTTCCAGCCTCGGTTTACAGATGACAAACCAATTTGGCAACATTTCTCAGCAGAGCCATCATGAAAAGAAAAATAACGGAAGCTAATATATTGTGACAGCAAAGGATTTCTTCAAGATGGATGGGTATGGATCCATTCTGAACCTTTAGAGCACCCTCTGGGCCCCATGTCTGTGTCAATTCATGATGGGCATGGAATCACCTGCTTTCCCAGCCTCACAGGCAGCTCAAGATTCCTGTGATTAATCAATATACTGAAAAAGATGTTACCATGAGCTGACTCCATCAACAGGAACCTCATGCTGCTCATTTAAGTGTTGACTTATCCTTATGAGAGAATAAAAAATGCAGTGAGTTGAGAACGACCCAAGCATCAGCTTGGAGAGTATCACTTTCCTGCTTGATGCAGAGAAATTGGGGTCTGGAGGCCCGGGTCTCCTTCCAGCTCGGTCACTAACTCTCTGTGTGACCTTGGACAGGACATCTAACCTCTTAGATGTAATTATTAATTTTATTCTGGCACATTATTTGACAGGATCATTCGTTCGTCCAGCAAAGCATCTTTATGACACTGTGTGTCAAGCACTGTTCTTCGTATTTCATAATCTTTCCAACAACACTATGAGATATCTCTATTATGATTATCACAGTTTTACAGATAAAGAAAGTGAGGAACAGAGAAACTAAATAACTTGCCGAAGGTCACACTTCTAGTATAAATAGCAGACCTGGGATTCTAAGCTAAGCAGTCTGATTCCATACACCTTGTACACACCACTACACTGAGGGACAAAATGTTCTGGCTTTCCTTCAAACTGGAGTTTGACTCAGTGGAGTAGGCCAGTGGAAAGAGAGAAAGAGAGGAAGAAATGAAAGAAAGAGAGACAGACTCAACAGGAAAGAGAAAGGCACAAGGAGGGATGAGGTCTTCATGGGAGGTGTCATGAAGCGGGGGGAGAGCAATCTGGCCAGGAAAGTAATGGTTACCCTAAAACACACCTGGGCAGGGAGCTGCCTTCAAGAAGATTATCTCTCCATTCAGTGACCCGGAAGAAAGCAGGCAGAGGAGGGAGCTCTTGGGCAAATGGGCTTATTGCAGGGACAGACACATCATCAGAGAGACTGTTATTCTCTGTGATGGTTAATAGGACATAGATTCCCATACTGATCCAGGTTCTGGGAGAGCAGCTCAATGGGCAGGAAAGTGTCAAGGTCACTCATTCCTTATTGCCTGGCATGTGTCAGAAATGGGAAACTATATAAAAAGACATAGTCCTGACTTGGGTACTCACAGTCTGGTCCCTGAGGGGTAGAAGACAAATAAATAAAAAAGTATAATGTCTTGATCATGAGAAGTGATTATGTACAAGGCAATCTCTGAGTTTGCTTCCAGGGATTCTCTGTCTCTTGGTATTCACGTCCTCACCTGATCCCCTCTTTTGTGTGTGGGCTGGATTTATACTCTTGCTTCTAATGAATGAATACAGCAGTAGTGATGTATGTCATGTCTGAAGTTAGGTTATAAAAAGACCGTGACAAGTGACACACCTCCCTCTGTCTCTGTCTCTCTGTCTCTCCCTGTATCACATATGTTAAGGGAAGCAAGCTTCTACAATGTGAGCAGACCTATGCCCCCAAGGAGTGGTGAGGAACTGAGGCCCTCTGTACAATAGCCTGTGAGGAAATGAAACCTGCCAACACCAACCACAGGGGTGAGCTCGGAAGTGGATCCGTCAGCCCCAGTTGAGCCTTGAGATGTCAGCAGACCAGGCTGACACCTCAGCTCTAACCTCAAGAAAGACCTTGAGCCAGAAGCACCCAGCTAAGCTGCTCCCAGAAACCCTGAGATAATAGATACATGTCATTTTAAGCTTCTACATTTGGGGTCATTTGTTACACAGCAATAGATAACTAATACATGACAGCACAAAAGGTTTTTCCAGAGTGGTTTTATAGAGGAAGTTATAGTCAAATTGAGATGTAAAACAACAGGTGTTTGCCAAGTGACAAAGGGTATTCTAAACAGTGGAACAGTCATAGAAACCAGAGGAAATAGTCAAAATTTGAACTGGATGGAACATAGAGTGTGTCTTAGGTGTGGTTGGGGCAGATGTGGGAGATGAGGTCAGAAAAGTGAATAAGCATATAAGATGGGCTAAGGAGTTTTAAATGCAAAATCAGATTCCCCTTAAAGAATTACTATCCAGGGACTTCCCTGGTGGTCCAGTGGTTAAGACTCTGTGCTCCCAATGCAGGGGGCCCGGGTTCAGTCCCTCGTCAGGGAACTAAGATCCCACATGCTGCAACTAAGACCCGGTGCAGCCAAAAAAAAAAAAAAAAAAAAAAATTACTCTACAGAGATTTTTGTGGGTTATCTGAATGAGAAAGTATAGGAAGGCCAAGAATCTGAAAAATCCTTGGGATACTGGACCCTTTAAGTCTGTAAATTCAGCAACCTTCACTGCAATTGATTTCAAAGCTACAGTTCTCTCTGCCTCAGGAGTTTTATTTTATTCTTCTCCTAATCATTCTTTATTGTCATTAATGTTATAATAAACTGCAATGCATATATCTTATTGCATGATTATAGGGCTCAACCAAAGAGTTACTGACCCTGTACCCCACCCCCAGTCTCAGACATAGATCTTAGGGGTCCCTTAGAAGTTCTGTACTTCACATAATAGATGTGGAAAATAGAGTCAGGGGTGGACCCTTGCCCTCCTTCTCATAGACTGTAAAGGGCTCCTACCCTATTTGTAGCCTAGTCAGGGTTATAATTCAGTGCTTAGTGGGAAGGTTCTGAAGTTAGAGGGGCTTGGGTTAAAATCCTGGTTTTCAGCGCTATCTTTGTGAGCTTGGATAACTTACTTAAACTCTCTGAATCTCAATTTCTTCATCTATAAAACAGGGATTGGAGTAGTGCCAACATTACAGGTTGTGGTGTGGATTGAATGAGATGACATTCAATCTCACTGGGGGGTGTGCATGCACAGGATTGCTTACTATTATTCGTGATGCGACACAAGGCTATCTCCCAAGCTAATTTTCTTTGTCTTGCCTTTTCCCTGTTGCTGACTGTAGAATGATTATGTGTATGAATCATGACTCTGAGTTCTAATTACATGTTATCAGAATCAGTAGACTAGGTGTACTATTATCTATTGCTGCATATCAATTTACCCCCAAGTCGAGTAGCTTAAAACAGCACACATTTATTATCACACAGTTTCTGTGGTTCCGGAACCTGGGAACAACCTAACCTTTGCTTTAGGGTCTTTCGGAGGCTGCAGTAAAGGTGTTGGCTGAGGCTGCAGGCTCGTCTGAAGGATTGACTGGGGAAGGATGGCTTCCCAGCTCACTTGTTGTTGGCAGGATTCATTTCTTTGAAGGCTGTTGGCCTTATGGCCCCAGTTCCTTGGTGGCTGTTGCCTGGAGGCCAACCTTAGTTCCTTGCCACGTGGTCATTTCCAGCTTGTTTCATCAGAGCCAAGCACACAAGAGCCAGAGTGAGAGTGCCAGCAAGAGGGAGAGTTGTGATCTTTCGTAACCTCATCTCAGGGGTGACATCCCACCACTGTTGCCATGTTCTAGACATTAAAAGCAAATGACTAGATCCAGCCCACAGTCAAGAGGTGGGATTACATGAGGAAGTGAATACCGAAGAGCAAATACCAGAAACCATTGGGACCAGGGGTGCCTAATTTGCACATATGTAAAACCTATAGCCAGATGGTAGGAGTGCAGTTGGCATTTACACCGATACCAACATGGTAGGATTTACTGAGGGTAAAAGCTCACAGCTCAATGACCCTTGCTCCCGTGGCAGGAGTCCGTGCTCTCTCTTGCTCTCCCAATACATGTAGATTGAGTCTCTGGTCAGAGGCTCTGGACATCATTGTGATAAGAGTCCTCATGTAGGGTCCTCTCCGGAGTGATGGCTTAAAGAGCTGCCAGGGAGAGAGGCTATCTCTGCACTGACCTAGGGGTCAAGCATCGTGAACTTCTACCCTAACCTCCACCCTCTCCCCTGCCCAATTGTGTGTGTGGGGTGTGTATTAATAAGAAGGATTACTTTTTAAAAAAATATTTATTTATTTATTTGGCTGCACCGAGTCTTAGTTGCGGCATGCATGCGGGATCTAGTTCCCTGACCAGGGATTGAACCCCGGGCCCCCTGTATTGGGAGCTCAGAGTCCTAACCACTGGACCACCAAGAAAGTCCCAAGAAGGATTACTGTAGATCGATGAGATTGTTTTGTACTGGGTGATCTTTTGTTATGTTGAAAAATTCTATGAGAAGTTTAAATTATTTGATAAGGCCGCTTCTGGTTGATTTCCACTTTTTATATCAAAACAACTGGAGTGAATCTAATGAAGTTCATTGTAGATCTTAGACCCTTCTGAAGCTTTAACTCTGATCATTCTCTCCATTCAGAATCTGTGGTCCCATGCCCACTTAGCCCATCACTGGGTCCTTGAATCCCAGCCCCGTCAGAGCTTTAGGACCCTGAAGGGGGTTTCTCTGAAGCTGGCTCAGGGGTGAGGGTTCACTGAGGGGAAGTGACCTTGGAATCCAAAACAGGGTTAGGAGAGCAAGTGGAGTCACCACCACCCAGATGCCACATCAAGCATCCACTCGAAACACATCTCTCAAGAAGCCCATATTATGTCTGGGACATGAGAGGTCAGCTAAGTCCACATTCAAGTTTTCGTTCAGCATCTCCCCCCCCAGTGCCCACTGACCTCTCAGGTATGTCCTCCAACTACCTCCCGGCTCCCAGTCACTGTGTTGATAGAATTTATTTCATCTCATCTGTACAACAGTCAGGAGCCATATGTATTGTTGACTCCAAGTTATGAAGTGTGAACTGAGATCCAGAGAGATGAAGTGACTTAGGAAACAAGAGGCTGAGCCAGGGCTGGAATTCCGGACACACCAAATTCTAGGCTCTTTCCAAAATATAGCTCAGTACCAGCTCCCAAGAGCCAGAACTTCTAACGAGTCCTAATTACGGGGGGATAGTGTTAACATCTGTCATTCCTGGCGATGGGTCTAACAGATGAGATCACAGAGACCCTTCCAGCCTAGCCTAGCGTCCTCCCCTCACACAGCCCAGCCAGTGCTTATCCATCCCCCAGGCTTCAGCTGACATGGCCCCCACGCCCCAGTCCCTGAGCAGGCTCCTGTCACAGCACAGGTACATGGAATTATAAGTGTTTGCCACACTCTCGGGGCTGTGAGTTCTGGAGGGTAGGAGTTGGGTACTATTGCCAGCACCTGGCAGAGCGCCTGCTACCAAATAGGCACTCAGTAAAAATGGATGGTGCTTGGGGTATGACTGTAGCCCTTTCCCAGTGGGACCTCCCAGAACAGGTTGCTTTATGCAGCCCTTAAACTGAAATGATGCCCTTACTTCCGTGTTCTCTCCGTTATAGCACTGACCTCACTGGATGGCCATGGAATGTTCACTCATTTGCCTCCTGCCTTAGTTTGTGTTCTCCCCAAAGTAGACCTTGAGATAAAGGTTTGGGGGCAAGTAGTTTATGGGAGAGGGGACAGCAGGATGAACTGTGACCGAGGGGGGACGTCCGGGGGAGCAGGTTCTGGCTGTGGGTAACTGCGGCTCAATCCCACTGGAGCTTTCTGAGAGGTGGCATGGAACACAGCTCAGGATTGATGCACTGGGGTGAGGAAGCTCGGAAATGTATCGACCAACTCCCATTCCTCAGTGATTTCGGCCTGTTCCTGGGGTGTTACTTCCCCAGCACTGTCCTGTAGACATTTGTGCACGCAGGAACTGTCTGCAGATGACGTCCGGGGTAGGATGACAGGATGAGTGAGCAGGGTACCAAGAGCATCTGTTTACTCCTCATTGGGGCAGCAAGCTCTTTAATAAGACTCACAGCTGAGGTTTATTGAGAGCTTGCTATGGGCCAGGCACATGTAAGATCTTATGTAGTTTTCACAACCATGGGATTGCCATCATGAGTCCCATTTAAGCATGGGGAAACTGAGGCTCAGAGAAGCTACCTAACTTGTCCCTAACTTGTCCGGGCTGGTGAGTGGCAGAGCCTGGCGTCCTTCCTGGGTGTGTCTGATTCCTCAGCTGGTGCTCATTCCACTCCATTGCGCCTCTAACAGTGCTTTACAAGTAAGATGATGATTGGGTTCAAGAGTCGGTAACAGCAGGAATCCTGGAGACCACTTAAAGGTGCAGCATTAGGAGGTCCAGGCCTGGGATAGCCACAGGCTGGGTGAGAATGAAAAGGCAAGGAGTGGGAAAGAGAAACTCCAGGTGTAGGTCCAGGCAAAGGGGCTGCAGCCAGAGCCAAGCAGAAGACAGTGCAGGTCAGGACACAGGAGGACCCTCAGTGTGTGGCAGGAAGGGCAGAGAACGCCTCCAGGTGCACCTAAAGGCAACTTGCAAATCAGCAGAGAGAGGGTTGTTTTCTTTTTAAATGCATCTTATGGAAGAAGCAATAAAGAATCAGTGGGACCCCAAGACCTCCGGCTGGAATGACTCATTTGGGGGTGGCTATGGGTTCCCAAATATATGGGATCACCCTTTTGGTGAAAATGTCAGAGATGAAAGGATGCTCTCTTGGAGATTCTTTAACCAAGTCTTCATTGTTCAGATGGGAAACTGAGTGTGGCTGGAGGAAATGGCTCCCCCAGGGCAACACAGCGGAACCCACGGGCATTCCTGGTTCTCACGATGGACCAGTCTTTCCACTTATAAACGGATCCTTGCAACCTCCGAGTGAACTGTGAAAACTGGATCAAGTCAATTCCTCCCCTGCCCCGTGACCTCATCACCTTCATCTGTAGAAAGGAGTGAGATGCTGCCTTGCTGTGCGGCTGTGAGGGTAAAAGGATGTGAAAGATGTGAATCTGCCGCTCACTGCCCATCCAGGAATTGGTGCAGAGTTCACATCGTGGTGCCCCCAGCCTGTGGCCAGCCCAATCTGCAGGGGATGCTGGGCCCAGAGCTGGGGCCAATCATGCAGTAATGTGGGGAGGGGCACAGAGGACCCTTCCACAGAAGGAGGAGCCTCTCATATAAGACCTCTGCTCTTCCTGTGCTGACCGTGGCCTGCTAGCAACTCGAGCTTGGCGTGAAGTATCACCCCTGCTTTGTGAGCAATACCCAGCAAAGCCCCAGGGGCTGGGACTGGAGCAGGAAGGGAAGAAACTGACAAGGGCAGCCATTCCTGCCGGGAAAGTCAGGCTGAGAGAAAATGTAATTACTGTGTGACTCCAGGGGAGTTTCTTGGCCTCTGTGCTCCTCTCTCCCCATCTGTGAAATGCACAACTGAGTGAGATGGCTCAGTGTTCTGATTTTGCCATCTCGGGACGTGAAGATAGGTGATTGAAGGACACTGAAGACGTGGGTGTTATCTGACTGCGTCTGGCAAAATCTTCCCTGCTGGCTGGAGGTGCATGGTTTGGAGGAGGATTGAGGTAGGTGATTGCGGTTTGACTCAGTTCCTCTGTTGCGACCAGGTGGGTTGCTGGATGAGGTGTGGATTGCTAAGGCGTTGGGGGCGTGGCCCTGCCTTCCAGGAGGGGAGTGTGGGGATGCCAGCAACAAGAGCTAACGCCTATGCACCCTTCTAAGCCCTCCATCAGATTGAACTCACTGTATCACCAGCATGCCTCACAAGGTAGGTTCTATTCTTCTCATTTTAAGAGCAGGAAACTCAGGCACAGAAAGGATGAGTAGCTTGTAGCTTGTCTAAGGTCACAGAACTCGAAAGTTATAAAACCAGGGAATCAATCCAGATAACCCAGCTCCAGAGCCCATCCACTTAAACCCTACAGGATCGCGCTTCACTGACATTCATGGGGCAATGTTTGCACGCCAGGCACTGTGATAGGTGAACTATCCATGTGATTTGCTTTCATCTCCCCAGCAATTTGGAAGGTAGACTTTACAGTCTTCTTTTACAAATCGGGAGTCAGGATCAGAGAGGTAAAGCAGCTTTCCCCAGGTCACGTAGCTTACGTGTCGGGGGAACCTGGACTGGAATACAGGTTGTTCTTACAAGCACATGAAAAGGAAATAAGCCCAAGTTATACCCCAGGTAATGAAGAATCCCAGCAGGAGTACCAGGTGTGATGCAGAAACACACGAGTGAGCCCAGCTTGGGGGATGCGTGAGGGAACTGTGGAGAAGATGGGGTTTGAGTGGGGCCTGGAAGGATGGGTAACGTAGAATCCGGGTGGAAGGGCACCTGCGTGGTGGCAAATGCGTGGAAGCAGGCAAATTAGAAACGTGGGAACAGGAAGATAATGAAGCCAAGGCAAACATGGAGAGCCCCAGGCTCCAGGGGGAGAATCTGGCCCTGCTGCTCAGTAGAAAGTGGTGGCGAGCTTGGGTGGAGAGGAGTGTGGGATTCACACGTGGGCGCCAGGAAGGCGCCCCCACGGCTCCCTGAGTGCGTGGAAACTCTTCCAGTGCAGACTCTCTTGTGATGCTCCCAATCCCTTCCATCCCCCAGGTGTTGAGTCCTGCTGCGTTTCGGGTTGCAGGGAGATGATGTGGGGAGCTGTCTAACTGCAGAGACTGGGTTTGCCTGGGATCATTCTACCTAGGGCTTTGCTTCTCAGAGCACGGTCTCGAGAGAAGATTTCTTGCTATTCTAGTCAAGGTCAAAGTGCTTCATTCTTAAAGGGGAGGACACCACAAGAGCCACCTTCAAACTTGTCTTGGACAGGAGGGATGGGCTGTGTGAGCAGGTTCAGTTTTGGAAGATCTCACAGGACATCTTTGTCCGGGGTCTCATGTGCATGGAATATGGGAGGGTGGTAGACTGTTGGGGTCTTTTGCAGTCGGGATGGGTTGGCCTGGGGTCTGCTTATCTGGATTTGTTTAAAGTTGAACGAAGGTCCCTCTTGGCTTTCTCTGTGGTTCCTAGCATTTATGGAACATGAGGATGACTGCAGAGATCTAAGCCTCTCTAAAAGAGCTCTTAGGGATGGATGCCTGCTTGCTTCCCTCGTGGTCCAGATCACAGTACCGTCAGGGTTGGCTTTGTGGTTCACACTGAGATGGCACCAAGATGTCTTAAGAAATGAGTGCAAAACAGTGTAAATTGAGAACTCAGTTTCTTAGCGATAACACAGATTTAGTGTGTTTGGAAGGAAAACAGCCTAAATTGTAGGCAAGTGTGATGATCAAGATCTGACATAAATATATCAACAAAGATGAAATGCAGGCACAGAAATCGGGAAAGCCTTTCTCACATGATGCAAGGACATTCCTGTGCTATCTCCTTCCCCTGTCAGAGCTAGAGGAACACATCACGAGCCTCCAGGGGGCCTGATCTTGGCTACGGTGCAGGCAAAGCGTGAATTGTTCTGATCTTTGGGCCTCTGAGTCACCAGGAGGAGGCGTTTCACTGCTGTGTTTTTCAGATGCTGGGCAAAGCCTCTGCACCTGGGGCTAGGGGCTTTCCAGTGGGTGGGGTCTGCAGGTTTGGTCAGACTGCCTGCAGCTGATTCCTGGCTGTGCTCACACAGGACCCTCACCTCTGTCACTCAACTGTTACTCTTTGTGGCATCTCCTGGTGACCTCTGTATTGGTCTGTGCTCACTTTCCCCCTTTAACCAGGACTGTCTCTGTTTACCGACTCTCTGTGCTGAAAAAGCCCAGAACTGACCCTCTAGGCTTCTGTTTTTGTCTTCTTTGCCCAGTTCTGTGACTTCCTGGGTATAAACAATGCTTGATCTGGTTCATAGCAATTCCTAGGGATTGACTTTTTTTTTTCTTTTTTTCTTTTTGATCTGCCAAAGAGAAGTGCCTGGAATGGCAATTGTTATTGTGAAACAGGGCAGCTATGTTGGGCATGGTGAACAATTTTGCCCATCTGGGGAAGGCTGCAGTTTAGCTGGGAGTCTCTTTAAGTCACAATTTTCTCTACCTCTCTGAAAGTCCTTCAGAGCTATGGGCTGGTCTTTGCTTTCTTATGTTTTAATATCTCTTGTCTAGATATTCAGGAGCCTAGTGATACGTAACGTTGCTCAGCACTTTACAATTTATTTAATAAAGCACTTTTACATATATCAGA
Organism: Physeter macrocephalus; assembly: GCF_002837175.3. Lineage (NCBI taxonomy): Eukaryota > Metazoa > Chordata > Mammalia > Artiodactyla > Physeteridae > Physeter > Physeter macrocephalus. The sequence continues at coordinate 16,775,627 of NC_041227.1, read as the reverse complement.
GGGCAATGGTTTAGAACATAGATATCAAAGGCATGATGCTTACATTCAATTGATGGCTCTGCTATTGCAGGCTGTGTACCCTTAAACAGCTTGCTCTCCCCGGGCTCAGTTTTTTCATACAACGGTGGCAATAATATACTTAAATCATAATTTGTTGTGGGGATGGATAAGTTAATAAACAAAACCCGCACATAGTAGGTCTACATAAGCGTTAGCTACTATTGTTATTATTATTATTCCTATTATTACATTTACTCTCATGGCCAATTGTTTAGGTTAGTGGTGTGATCCAAATTACCCAGGCTCCCAGCTCCTTCCTGCATGTGCACTAGCTCCAAGCCTTATAAGTTCACCCTGCCCCAAATATTTAAAGAGCTTCCAGGGGCTGCCTCACCTGCATGTAGCATCAAGCCCGCTTCCTGGGTTGCACACCTCTCATTGGTTAATCACAGTCTAATCGGTCAGGCACGGTCTTCAGTTAATCATCACTATCCCTTCTCAGTCCTGCCAGGCACTGGGGCTGCTTCTGGATTTCTCCAGGTGTGAGTGCCTCTCTCCTGCTCAGAGAGGCCCAGGAGTTCTTCCAAGGCCATTTGGAGGGGCCAGAGCCTCTAGACTGCAGAGTGGCCCAGAATGGAGCAGGCAGAATGGCTCACCGCACGTTGATTTGCACTCTTTTTTTTTTTTTTGCGGTACGCGGGCCTCTCACTGCCGTGGCCTCTCCCGTTGCGGAGCACAGGCTCCGGATGCGCAGGCTCAGCGGCCACGGCTCACGGGCCCAGCCGCTCCGCGGCATGTGGGATCTTCCCGGACCGGGGCACGAACCCGTGTCCCCTGCATCGGCAGGCGGACTCTCAACTACTGCGCCACCAGGGAAGCCCTGATTTGCACTCTTGACAAAGGGCTCAGCCCTCCTGAGGTGGGAGCCTTCCACCTCCCTCCCCCAAAGAAAACCCACTCTTCCCAATGTGAGTGAGCAATGGAGATTTCACTGGAGATGAGACCAAGGATGTGGTCTTACGGCACACCATGCAGCAAACTACCTGATAAACACTTTTGTAGCTTACTCGGATTCCTTCCCATTCATCCTTCTGCCAGGAGGCCTCCCTCTTCCTTTTCTTGTTTTTTTTTGTGGTCTTACGGCACACCATGCAGCAAACTACCTGATAAACACTTTTGTAGCTTACTCGGATTCCTTCCCATTCATCCTTCTGCCAGGAGGCCTCCCTCTTCCTTTTCTTGTTTTTTTTTTTTTTTTGGTGTGTGTGTGTGTGTGTGTGTGTGTGTGTGTGTGTGTGTGTACAAAAACATTTGAAAATGAAGGAAAGAATTGTAGTGGCAAATACATGCTTGGGAAGATCAGTTGCTGCCATATTTTTTAGGCTGTAAAAGCTGCAAAAAGTTACTTTCACTCTAAACATGCTCAAAGAGATAATATCAGAGAGGGAGAGAACTGGGGGACAGTGTGTTTAAATCTCATTCCTGTCTGATTTTTCCCTTGAAAGGGGAAAGCTTTTTATTATCTATCAGAATCTTTCTGGTAGAAAGATGGTAGAAAGTGTTTCTGGTAGAAAGTGTCTGTCACTCTTATCCCACCCAATTTGATGCCCTGGACACAGGTCCATTCCTCACAGCAGTGACCTTTCTTTAAAAGGCAAACCTGGCCTGACATCACTGATGTTTTGAATTCAGCATTCAGAGCTTTAGAGGGATTTCTTTCTGAAAGAAAGAAAGTGTGTCAGCCCTAAAGTGACAGCCTGCTGCTTGCTGCCAAGAAGAATACCGTTTTTTTTCATAATCAGCGGCAAGGGCAATTTCAGAGAAGAGAAATGATCTGTTGGTGAAGTCTGAGAACAGTCAAGAAACTCAAATAGTTTATATTTTACTTTGTGAGGAAAAAAGACCTATAAGAATTATATGCGCCAAAATAGACCTGTTTGAATCTTAGTTGTACAAAAGGGCTACAATTCCTTGCATTCTGGCTAAAGCTCAGATCCTGCTCAACTGTGCACCTAAAGTGAGTTACGTGATGGCAACGATTGCATTGCTTTACATAATTTTCTAAGTGATTTCATATACATGGTCGCATTTACTCTTCCTGGCATTCCTAGGAAGGATTATCATAATTTTACAGTTGGGGATGCTGCATCCAGAGAGGCTGATAGCTTTCCCAAGATCACACAGGTGGGGAGATGCAGGAACAACCCCAGATCCAGTGCCCTTTGCATTTCAAACAGAGCTGCTTTTCTAGGCATGGGCTTCTTCCTCTGTACAAAGAGAGGACCCAGCGAGAACAATTCTCTCAGAGGTTCCTTACAGACCTGAAAAGTTTATGTTTGTGATTCATAATGAAAAATTAGTGCAAAGTCTTCTTTCTTGCAGAACCAATGTAGGGAACCCAAAATTGAGATATGGGGTGGGCCAGAGCCCCTGGATACTTGGGCTACTGGAGATGCCCCCCCGCCACTATCACCCAACCCGGTGCTGCTCTTGACCTCAGACCCGCTGTCATTGGGACCCGCCTAGCAAATGCTCATCCTTTCACATTCTGTCCTGAGCCCCACTTTTTCCACACCCTTCTTTGCCATCAGGTGTTAAAAACACACATTTACTTTTCTTGTTTTTTTTTTTTTTTTGGTGTGTGTGTGTGTGTGTGTGTGTGTGTGTGTGTGTGTGTGTGTGTGTGTTCTTTGGAATCATTTCCATGTTTTGCCTGACCCCTGGTGTATTGCTCACTTCAACCCCCAAGGTGCCCATCAGAACTGCTTTTTAGTACAGAAGTCCCCTCCTATGAATGATTTCTCATACCAGCTGCTGAGAGATTAAACGTTTCTTCCTAAGTTGCACAAAATAGGGTTCCGATGCCTTGCGGGGGGGTCATTGCCCCCCTCGCTGACCAGCTTTCTTGTCAGTGTTTTCAGCTCTACTCAATGCTGGATTCTTTTCCAACTCACAGAGGCTTGTGCTGCAGAATTTGCTCTGTCCAGTACCACAGCCCTCCTGGCTTACGGAAATGTCTGTGGTATGGTGTCCGGCTCCCTGGGGATGGGTAGCCCCCTCCCCCCTTGGCTACGGTTGTCTTTATAACAGGTGTTCCGTGCCTTGGGCTGTAGCTACCCACTGAGAATCCCCAGTGATGGCAGGCTCTCCCCTCTTAAGACGAGCCCATCCAAGTCTGTGCCTTCCGGAAGATTGCCAAAACTCCCAGCCTTTTGCTAGATCCATGAGTACTCTGGGGTCAGACCACATGTGGCCTTGGCAGGGCCCAGCTGTTAGGTGGAGATGGTTTGTCTGGCTGGATCCAGTCCACAGAGCACCAGCATCTAAATTACCTGGGGAATGTGCAAAAAAATATAAACGCCTGGGCTTTCCCAAGACCTACCGAATCCGAACCTTGGGAGGTAGGGAAGAGGAACCTGAATTTTAAACAAAAGTCTTAGCTAATGCTTCTGCATCCCAGAGTTTGAGAGTCACTGCCCTAGACCACTGGGAGCTCCCTCGCTGAGCCACTGTGGACATGGAACGTGGGTGGGAAAATCAACTGCTATGTGAAGCCACTAAAAATTCAGGATTAATTTGTTGTCACAGCATAGCGTAGCCTTACCAATATCCAAGCTAAACTCTTCATGTTTCAGTGATGTTGGACAACTGACCTATTCATCATTAAGAAGTTTAATGAGATTTGCTTCAAGCTCCAGTAACAGTGGCTGGTGACACAGTATCTGACTGCAGTGGGCGGGGCTGAGACATCTAAGGTGTCAGATGTAAGGAGTACTCACTCCTGGGTTTGTCCCAGTCCAGGGTCCGCCCCGGGAGAGGGAGCACCTTTTTAAAGTTCACACCCTGGGTTCTTCTCCTGCCTCACCCTGCTCCTGGCAAGGACCTTGGCGAAGCCCAAGTTGTTAATCTAAGCATTGCTGTGGAGAGCTCCTGCTTTTTTTTTTTTTTTTTTTTTTTCAAGGAACAAATAAAAATGATCTATACCTTCCTCCTCCTTCATGCAACAAAGACTTGCTGACACACTTGTGCCAGGGCTAGGCACTGGCCGGGTCCTCGAGTTGGTCACAGTCAAATGAGGAGGCAGATGAATAAGGAAATCATGGGGCCATTGGTCCTGAAAGGAGGGGATGAGTCGAGAGCTCCAGAGCCGGGAAGAGGCAGAGACCTGCTCAGCTTGGGCTCCGAGGGCAACTCAGCTCCCCTGACAGATGATGATATGAGAACGCCTAACAGAGCAGTGCCTCATACTTGCGTTTGGAGAAGGGTTGGATGAGTGTAATTGATGATGCTTGTTCAGATGCCCCAGATGGCCGATGATTTGTAACTGGGCTCTAACCATTATTGGGGCCCAGATTTGGTTAGTTTTCTAGAGAAGGTGATTCCAGAACACTCACCCACTGGGAGGGCAGGTGCCAAGTGCTGGACCAGGTGCCTGGCACTGTGCCTGGTCACAGGAAGTGCTCAGGAAAGGTCAGTTCTTCTTCCTTCACCTCTGTTGGCAGGAGCTGAGCTGTGGGAATGGTCAAAGGGAGGGAGGAGGTGAGAAGCTCTATAATGAAGAAATTGATGGCATTATTAAAAATCATAGTAATATTAATTGAACACTTAGGATTTGCCAGGCATGGTCTAAGCACTTTACCTGTAAGAACTCACCAAAAACCTCATGAGGGGGATACCTGTATTCATCTCTTACACCTGCTGTGATAAACCACCACAAACATTATAGCTTAAAACAACACAGACTTCTTATCCTGCAGTTCTGGAGCTCAAGAGTCTGACTCTCACTAGGCAAAAATCGAGGTGTTGGTAGGGCTGTCATCCTTTCTGGAAGCTCTAGGGGAGATTAATTTCCTTGCCCTTTCTAGCTTCTGGAGGGCACCCGCATTTCTTGGCTCATGGCCCCTTCCATCTTCAAAGCCAGCCACATCAGTTGAGTCCGTCTCAGCTGCCAATGCTTTGGTTCTCTCCGGCCTCCCTCTTCCCTCTTTAAAGATGCTTATGATTACATTGGGTCCACTAGGATCATCCAGGCTAATCTATTTATCCTAAGATTAGCAGATCAGCAAGCTTAATTCCACCTGCCGTCTTAATTATCCTTTGTCAGGTGACTTGACATGGTCACAGATCCCAAGGCTTAGGACATGGACATCTTTGGGGAGCCTTATTTTGCCGACATGAGAAAGTACTGTTATTGAAGGAGGTGCTGTTAAAGGAAAAACAAAGGCTATCTCAGTGATTAGAAGGTTGAATACCGAGTTTACTTATTTATTAGTCAATGGAAGACACGCGGTGGAGGAAATTCATCGAGTGGCTTCTGGAAGGGAAAATGTCAGGGAATTTTATGTGCTAGGGAAGGGAGGTTCGTTGTGACTACGTTAATTAAGAATTGCCAGGGCTTCCCTGGTGGCGCAGTGGTTGAGAGTCCGCCTGCCGATGCAGGGGACATGGGTTCGTGCCCCGGTCCGGGAGGATCCCACATGCCGCGGAGCGGCTGGGCCCGTGAG